>NC_140182.1:37645719-37758219 GCF_963971535.1 Notolepis coatsorum | reverse complement strand
TCTCTCTCTGTCTGTCTTTGTCTGTCTCTCTCTCTCTCTCTCTCCTCTCTGTCTCTCTCTCCCTGTATATCTCCTCTCTCTGTCTCTGTCTCTCTGTCTCTCTCCTCTCTCCTCTCTCTGTCTCTCTCCATATTATTAGGTGTGACACCTCTGAGTCCCTCATGTCTTCTGGATGTACTTCCCGGGGCACTGGGCAGGTCCAGAGAATGGTCCCCGTAAGCATCGGGGGAGTGTTACTACCTCGCAAGCACTACAGCATGCAACATTAGCCCAGTTCCCCCCCCATATTACCGTGTGCAGCCTCGTGAGTCCTTCCCTCCTCGCGCGTCGGCCATCCCGGGCTGCTGTCACCAGCCATTTCACGGGGCCACTGACAGGAGGCAGGCGCTCACCTTGAGGCGGAATGGAGCCTCTTGATTGACGGCCCTGCTGCGCTGCAGGATTCTCTCGACCTCCTCTAAGTGGCAACACCAGAGGCAGTCCATCTTGTGTGTTGGGGCGGAGGGGGGGATTGAGTGCTGTTGGTAATGCGGAGAGTAGCAGAGGAGTGGTGAGGAGGCCCTGGATATGCTGGTGCACAGCGAGGGGGGGGGGGGGGTGGGGGCAGGCAGAAAATGGAGCACAGGGGGGGTATTGAGGTTGGAAGGGGGGGGTTGGGTTGTAGCTCATTCAGCACTTTGGTGATGACAGGTCCTGAGAATCCTCTGTGTCTCTCTCTTCCTTCCTGCTCGTCACCTCCATGTCAATGCTCAGTCCACACAGGCCCTAATACATGTTCTAGGCACCCAGTAGATGTTTGGCAGCCAGCTAAGATGTGATGCCGTTGGCTGCTTGGGGACTGGCTCCTCTGATGTGTTGTGACGGGTGCTACAGAGGCCAGTCCCTCCATATAGACTTGTTCCTTCTCGTTGGGCTCTCCTCATGGTGTCTCTCTAGTGAGGCAGATCAATAACTCTTTCACTAGAGGTGCACAGAGTGCTAGTACCAGTTATCGGCCCGATAACTAAAGAAATAGTATGCTCCGCGCCGATTGATGTCACAGATACCAAGAACGATGTACAATGCTATTGAATGATGATGAAAGGATCAGTCTTACATGGGAGGTTGGTATTTGGTTAGAATATACATGTAACTGTGTCGAAAGAACAGGTAGTACTCTAATAATATGTACTCTGTATCAACAAGGTCTCAGGTAGTACTCTAATATGTACTCTGTATCAACAAGGTCTCAGGTAGTACTCATCTGTACTCTGTATCAACAAGGTCTCGGGTAGTACTCATCTGTACTCTGTATCAACAAGGTCTCAGGTAGTACTCTAATATGTACTCTGTATCAACAAGGTATCAGGTAGTACTCTAATATGTACTCTGTATCAACAAGGTCTCAGGTAGTACTCATCTGTACTCTGTATCAGCAAGGTCTCAGGTAGTACTCTAATATGTACTCTGTATCAACAAGGTCTCAGGTAGTACTCTAATATGTACTCTGTATCAACAAGGTCTCAGTTAGTACTCATCTGTACTCTGTATCAACAAGGTCTCCGGTAGTACTCTAATATGTACTCTGTATCAACAAGGTCTCAGGTAGTACTCATCTGTACTCTGTATCAACAAGGTCTCAGGTAGTACTCTAATATGTACTCTGTATCAGCAAGGTCTCAGGTAGTACTCATCTGTACTCTGTATCAACAAGGTCTCAGGTAGTACTCTAATATGTACTCTGTATCAGCGAGGTCTCAGGTAGTACTCTAATATGTACTCTGTATCAACAAGGTCTCAGGTAGTACTCATATCTGTACTCTGTATCAACAAGGTCTCAGGTAGTACTCATCTGTACTCTGTATCAGCAAGGTCTCAGGTAGTAGCAGGTCAGCAGGAACCTCTATTATTTAGTCTTACGTCACATGTTTTCATGATCCACACAAGGCCCAGGCTTTGGCCCCTGCAGCAGCAGATCATTCTGTAATAGTATGCTCAAACTAAACGGCATACCCTTGTACCCCCTCCCACTGCACACACACACACACACACACACACACACACACACACACACACACACACACACACACACACACACACACACACACCACCTCCTTTCTAGTGCTAATCATTACATCTGATTAGTAGAGTCATGGGGAGCAGCCAGGGGTTTTGATTTGTTTGACTCTGTTGCCGGTCTGTGACCTCCTGGGAGAGGGGTGGGTTTGGAGGCAGGATGAGGAGGAGGAGGATAGGGCCAGCCGGGGGAGGGGGAGATCGGAGCCTGTGACCTCTCTCTGCTCACCGCTCCTCAAGAAGCACACGCAGCTCCCCCTGGGCATGTGTTGGTGTTGTTCAGTGATGCCAGTAACTAGTTACTCTAATCTGATTACTTTTTTCAGTAAATAGTAATCTTAACTTGTTACTTTTTACAAGCCAGTAATCTGATTACAGTTACTTTTCCAAGTGGCTGTGCGTTACTATTTAGTTACTATCTCATAATGCTGATAAGAGAGCTAGGGGTACAGTCGGCTACCTCTCCAGAACCCAGACCGAAGCACACAGCCACACACGCATGTTTACGCTTATAGCTGATTTTAGAATAGCTTCAGCAATAAGTTAAATCAACTATCCAGTTCGTTTTATAGTGTAATTTGCTACTTGAGAGGGAGAGAGATTCCTGTTACACGCGACTTGCAGAGTATGCACTGAGTCCGTTGTCTCAGAATGGATGGAGTGCCTGAGCAGTGAACAGCTGCAACCTTATATGGCCTGATGGCTGATGACGTTTCATGATGACCTGTCTGTGAGCAGCCAATCATGATTTATGACATTATGCACTTTCAATAAAGCATTATTAAAAAAAAACATTAATTATTTGTGGTAAACAAGGAGATGGCTGAACCAGATTTAGCATGAAGCTCATTTCACGCGCCGCGCCGCTCACATGGCCTGACTCACAGATATTCATCCTAACATATACCCACAGATCTCCATCCTAACATATTCCCACAGATCTTCATCCTAACATATACCCACAGATCTCCATCTTAACATATACTCACAGATATTCATCCTAACATATACTCACAGATCTTCATCCTAACATATTCCCACAGATCTCCATCCTAACATATACCCACAGATCTTCATCTTACCATCTACTGTAAGAGCTGTGCTGACAACGTTGGTTACTTAAACTGCTGTTTTTGACCTCACAAGAAAAGCTATGATAGTTTGAGATGATTTTTACATTATCAGGGAGTTCCATTCTTTGATGACTGTATATGAAAAGGCTGGCGTGTGTGTATATATTTGTGTATATATATGCATGTCACTGAGTTTGACTCTAATTTTCTGGTTTGTCTACAGGAGAAGGAGCACCTACAGAAGCTTCTGGACCCGTCCCCAGTCCGCATCTCTCAGCGCCTCTCAGAGAAACGCCTGACCCAAGAGGAGCAGGTTTGTGTTGACCTGTTGGTGTGTCTCTTGGCTTTTGCTGCCCTCTGAATACAAAAAATAATAATACTCTGAGTTACCACCAGTCATAAGATTTGCCGGTTTTAGGGCTGTCAACATTGTCGATTATTCGTTCCAAGGAAAACACAAGTTCGAACATATTTATATTTATTATCATTTTAAATGTTGAATTACACTTCAAAATTTGCCCAGCTTTTAGCCTGTGTTATTGCGTGTTATGTCCACAAGAGGGCAAATCGATACTAAGAGATGCTCTGAGCTACTGAACGGCAAATAATGAAACCATGTGGACCTGCATGACTGAGGCACAAGGTTCCCTACTCAGTCTGGAGTTTTATTTGGTTAATATCCACTTCTGGATAAGTATGGAAAAATAATATGGAAAAGTGATTGTGTTTCCAGACTATTGCCCCTATTCTGTTGTCTAAAATATAAACTGTCCAAAATGTTTATTGATAATATATTGATTAATGTGTTTTTGATATGTAGCACATGGTGCCAATCGAGTGAGTCATGTTGTTTTAAAGCAAGACAGGAAGTGTGTGTGGCGCGTGACTCTGCCACATTGGGTAAAGGCAAGTCTTCTGAGGCTTGGCTTGGCAATCTCGGCAAAGGAAGAAAGCTAAATGCAAACTTTGTGTAAAATCAAACGTGGGCGTGGCGGCAATTGTAAGCCATACGGAAGAACAAAAGCCCTGTAGTCTTGTCGCAGCGTCCTGTGCACCCGGACGTTTCACAATGTTTCTGAGACTGAACGCAAGTAATGAAGCCGTCTGTGTAGCCAATGGGGAACGGTGAGAATCTGAGCTACCGGTAATCAGGCCTGGTCCACACGTACACAGGTGTTTTTGAAACCATAGCTTTTTCTATGCAGTTTGGCCTTTCGTCTGTGTTTTAGGACACTGAAACTGGTCAAATACATGACATATTCGTGTGGAAGGGGATGGAAAATGCTAACGTCATGACTAATGGCCATGTCCACACATATACAAACCATGTATTTTCTCTGCAATCAATCAGGACCACGGAGAGCTCTCTGCAGCCTCCCATCCAGGTCATTTCATGTGAGCGTTTGTTCTCTACGATCAGGACCATGGAGAGCTCTCTGCAGCCTCCCATCCAGGTCATTTCATGTGAGCGTTTGTTCTCTACGATCAGGACCACGGAGAGCTCTCTGCAGCCTCCCATTCAGGTCATTTCATGTGAGCGTTTGTTCTCTACGATCAGGGCCACAGAGAGCTCTCTGCAGCCTCCCATCCAGGTCATTTCATGCGAGTGTTTTTCATTGTGTGGAGAGATTTTCTATAACACAGTTGGTGTGGATGTTATTTTTATTTTTTTTTATAAAAGAAATCCTGGTTTCAAAATCCCTGTGTACGTCTAGACTAGGCCTCAGTCGAGCCTTCAAATGACTAGCTAACGTGAGCTGGAAGTCTAGAAACGGATAAAACATGTTTGATCTTAGTCTACAAAGCTTAACTAACGTCAGCTAATCATGCAAACCGCACCCAGATAACTACTGATTACAATGGTCTGTTAGCTGCCTGCCTAGTATAGTGACTAGGTTCAGGACAGGCCATATTTAAAGCTATGCGTCTCTTGGTGTCCTGAGAAGACATATACAAATATGTCCCAGTTTTAGCAGGCTGCTCCCCCAAAATACTCTGTTTTGAGGACTATAGCCAAAATCAAATCAAATGTATTTGTAATGGCCCGAGATCACATGGAATAGCCCCCATGGGCTGTACAAGTCTTTCAAGTCAAGAACTAAATATCAAAAACAAAAACCACCATACAATCCAAATATGCAACACGCCCAGACTTTCCCCAATGATGATAAGGAACGACTCACTAAAAATCTAGCAATGGGGGGAAAAAAGCACCACAGGCGGCTTGGAGGAGAGAAACCTCAGATGGGCTGTTCAAAGGGGATCCCTCAACTTGGATGTCGGTGATAATATCTCAGTGACGGAACACAGTGTGAGAAGAGCATTTATGCATTTATACACCAGAAAAGCAGTTGGCCCAGATGGGATAACAGGACGGATACTTAGGCTATGGTTAGACTAGTGTATTCCTGGCGTTTTTTTATACGTTTTTGACGACGTTTGATGTCCTATCTACACAGAAATGCGTTTTTTGGCGTTTTTTTGTGGATACGGCTGAAACGCAAAATTGTGTTTGCGTTTGGAGATACGCAAAAAAAACGAGTCGACAACAGCGTGTAGTCAGCACGGAGCAGTTGTTGCGAAAACGCCCATGCGCAGTAGATACCATCTGCGTGCCCTTCCGGTGACAACAGTGTGTGTGTTTGGGACAGAGCTCCGTGTCCCAAATAGCTTCAGCTACCATGTGTTGTCAAGTTATTGTTATAAGGACCCCAGTCCAAGCTACAACAGTCTGCATTCCCTTAACAATTGTTTGTATTGAGCCGTATTGTATTGTACCCATATGCAATATGTTAAATAAAGTTTACATCCATTCATTCTGCTAGCATTACCGATTGCATGAGCAGCTGGCTAACGTGAGCTATCAGGATTCAGACCCTGTTAGCTCAGAGTTCCTCTTTCAACTTAACAAGCATTAAACAAAATGGCCCAGTCATCTATTCACCTTTGTTTAATACACACAGCGTTGTCTCTAATGTTATCTAACTACTGATAGCTCGCGATATCATCAGTTTTGGTGCTGGCTAAGTAGCGTGAGCTAACGTTAGCTTCTAGCCACAATGCTATATTGTTATAATGGCATACTCCATTGACGTTAGCATGCAGCTAACAATGCTACCGATCGTTTTTTAGACTAAACTATCCGCTCTTGGTGGTCACTTGTGTTGATGTTAGTTTTGTTTCATCAACAAATGACAGGCAGAACACACAGTGAATGTATCCGTTTTGTTTATTGCACTTTTATTAGGCTTTGCTGAAAAAAGAATTGCTGCATTGAGTAAATAGGCAAGATGGTGGCGCGGCATAGGCGCCTGCCTTATTGACATTTTCTTTGCTGGAGCTTCCAGGAAGTGTATTGGCACATTCGTTCTCATTGGTTGAAATTGCCTTCATGTTTGCCACCTACTGCTACCTACTGCTTTGGCAGTGTACTACATCAGTGTGCTCTGGTGACAAAAACGAAAAAAAAACGAAAGTGTGACTCGAGGCGCATGACGTCGCGGCGATACGCGGCGATACGTATAAGAAAACAATACGAAGATGATACGAAAGGTGTAACCGCAGCCTAAGTCCATAGCTAACCAGCTAGCCCCAGTGTTCACCACCATATTTAATCCCTGGCTGAGTCCGTGGTCCCTGCCTGCTTCAAGGTGTCCACTATAATCCCGGTACCAAAGAAATCCTCCCCAGCAGGTCTTAATGACTACAGACCGGTGGCACTCACCTCTGTGGTCATGAAATGTTTTGAGAGGCTGGTTAAGGATTACATTTGTGCCTCCCTACCCAGTGATATGGACCCTTTGCAATTTGCATGCAGGCCAAACAGGTCCACTGACGATGCGCTGTCTCGGGTACTACACAGCACCCTCTCTCACGTAGACAGCCAGAAGGGGGGCTATGTGAGACTGTTGTTCATTGACTATAGCTCAGCGTTCAACACCATAGTCCCCACCAGACTGGTGGACAAGCTGATCGAGCTGGGTCTGAGCTCCGCTCTGAGCACCTGGATACTGGACTTTCTGAGTGAAAGGCCTCAGGCGGTCCGGGTGGGTGGGGGGTCAGACCTCCAACACCATCACCCCGAGTATCGGGTCCCCCCAGGGCTGTGTTCTGAGCCCCCTGCTGTATTCACTATACACACATGACTGTGTGGCCAAGTTCAGCTCCAACTCCATAGTGAAGTTTGCGGACAGCACAGTGGTGGTGGGGCTGATCTCTGACAGCGACGAGAAGGCCTACCGGGAGGAGGTTGATCTACTGGCACGCTGTTGTCAGGAAAACAGCCTGCTCCTGAACATTGGTAAAACCAAGGAGCTGATCGTGAATTTTAGGAGAACACAGCAGGGGACACACACACCACTGTGGATAAACGGGGCTACCGTGGACAGGGTGAGCAGCTTCAAGTACCTGGGGGTACCTGACATGGACAACACACAGACTCAGTCGTAAAGAAGGGCGAAGCAGCGCATCTACCACCTGAGACAGTTAAGGAAGTTCAGAGTATCTGGGAAGATACTCCAGTCCTTCTACTCCGGAGCTGTAGAGAGCATCTTGACTGGAAACATCACTGCCTGGTATGGAAACAGCAAGGCACAGGACAAGAAGGCCCTACAAAGAGTGGTGCGCTCAGCTGAGCGTACTACAGGTATTGCACTACCACCCCTGCAGGTCTTATATAACAAGAGGTGCAAATCCAGAGCCTGCAGAATAATGAAAGACCCTCACCACCCCGACAACAGCCTGTTCAAGCTGCTGCGGCCAGGCAAACGCCTGCGCACACCAGCAACTAGGACAGAGAGAGACTTCGGCTCAGCTTCTTCCTCCAGGCCATCGGAGTCTTGAACACTGAACTCTCCGCACACATGAGCACACACACAACACACACACTAACAGTCACTTTAGCATGAACACACACATGCTGCACATGCTCACACTCAACGGTCACTTTACACAATGAAAAGGTCACTTTAAAAAATTTAAAAGAACGGGAGTGGTTCTTCTATAGTAAATAGATGGGGATGCCCCTCGGACCCCGGTTCTAAACGGGAACCGGTACTAAATTAGAAAAAAACTGAGTATTGATAAGCTCCGACGTTATCGGTACTGCTATCGATACTCTAGAAATTATTATTACTATGAGTTTTTTTTCGAGGAATTTAAACGTTGCGAACTATCTCTCGTCTCTCTGTCTCTGCACGAGAAGTGAGCCACAGCGAGCAATTATTACTCACACTCACACATACACACACGGGAGGTGCCAGTCAGTGGCTCCGTGCTGCTGAAGCGCAGCACACACAGACCGAGCTCTGCGCTCGTCATGGCGGAGAGAGCAAATCGCTCGAAAGTCTGGGTAGGCCTTAAGGCTGAGCCCGAACGTTCGAACGTTCGTTCGTTACGCTGACATTCGGACTTTAATTAATAGGTTCGAACGTTCGGTGAAAAAAAATAAAGGATGCGCACAGGGTTGAGGTGATGTGAATGCGAGGCGGCAGGCGTGTTGGGAGCCCGTCCGACGGGTCTGTTGAGCCGAGGCGTGCGCCTCTCCTCCCGGCTCCCCGTCGACCAAGAGTGAATACCTGTTATTGAATGTGTAACACTAACTATATAACGTTAATGCCACAAAACGAATGCCTTTGTTTATCTAGCCCCTTACGTGACTGCAAGGGCTATTGTTTATCATAAGTAGTAACTTTTGATGCAGTAGCTTGTTTATTTTCTTTGTTTAATTACATGTTTACATGAACAGCCACCACTGTAAAGAACATGTTTTTCACCAATAGACTATGCAATGCCGCCCTCCATAGGATCTATAATAATACAATAAAAAAAAAAATATATTATTTAAAAATGTAAAAAAACGAACGTTCGAACGTTCGTTCGATAAACCCTGGCGAACGTTCGAACCCTAAAAACAGGGTTCGGGGACAGCCTTAGTAGGCCTACACTTTACGAAAGTCGATGCCAACGACGCACGTTGCCACAAGTGCAATAAAACATTTGCCAGTAAGGGTGGCAATACAAGCAATTTGTCAAAACATCTTGTCAAAACATAACATTAGTCTGCAGAAATGTGCCGTTTTCGACTGCTTTGCTTGCAGTGTTCCATCTCCATCCACGTCCACTGCAGGTAAGCCAAGATATGGAGTTAGCTAGGCTAATAACGAATTATTATGAATAGGCTAATAAATAAAATATAATTGCTTAGCTAATTGTTTAGCTACAAATATATTAGAAAGATGAAAGATCTTCAAGCTGAGGCTGCAGCCACCATGTCCCAGCCCACCCCTCCTCCCTCTACCACCACCGGTCCCAGCAAGCCCAAAGTCCCTTCACCCTAGTAGCTAGAGGAAGGATGACAGTGTCACAGCCTCTACTAATAACATGGAGTATTGAACCGTTTTTAACAGCTGGGTATTGGGTGGGACATTCTGATTTAAGAACTTTCTAAATAAAATAGAAAGTCCCAAAATAGTTAATTTATCTGACTGCTTGTATTAATTGATAAAAAAAAGTAGCCATGTGTTGTGCAGTAATATAGTTATATAAAAGAATAATAAAGCAATGTCGATTCTGTTCTTTATAATTTTTTCTTCTTCTGCTAAATAAAAAAGAACCGATAAGAGTATCGCTAAAGTACCGAACAGTTAAGCAGTATCGATAAGAGTAGTAGTATCGATAAAATCCTAACGATACCCATCCCTCCTGGATATATAGTATAACTGTAGATTGTATAGTAGTGTACAGAAGACCCAGTGCCTCATCCGTAGCTAACATTGTATTGCACTATCGCAGGACCTTAGCATGTCTTTTACCATGCTTTTGTAAACTGTATACCTGTTATGTCTTGTTCTTATTACTTGTATTATTATTTTTTATCCACTTTTTCTCCCATCCCAATTTCGTATTATCCAATTCTTCCCTCCCCTGTCTTGAACGTTGCTAGACTATGCCTCCCACTGGTCGGTTGTAGTGAGGACAGAAGCCTTGCATCACGTGTCCCCTCCGGTACACGAGGAGGTAGCCTGTCGCATCTTTTCACCGCAGCAGCTCGAACTCTGTGGCGAGGAGTAACGCGTGGGAGGCTCACGCTGCCCCCGCTACTTCTTGCTTCCGCCGCACCGGCAACGTCCAATCCCCACCCACCGGCTTTCCCACCCTCGTAACACTTGCCAATTGTGTTAGTATGAACGACCGGCCAGCCGGTAGCAACGCCGAGAGCTGGGCTCGAACCCAGCGTCTCCTGCGTTAGAGGCGAGCACCTTGCCCACTGCGCCCTCTTATTACTTGTATTATTGCACAAATGTCTTCTTATTCATTTTTATTACTTGTATTATTGCACAATCACTGCGGGCATGACCTCCCGCATTTCACTGTATGCTTGTATGCCGTGACAAATAAAACTCTTGACTTGACTTGTTAGCCACATCAAGGACAGCACAGGGGAGGGGCCAGGAGAACCACTCAGAAAAGGTTGAAGTAGAGCGGGCATGGTTAGATGTTGTAGGTCGGACAGAAGGCGGCATGAAGCGGATCCATGGCACCAGTGGTGCTCATATCCAGTATGAGGTAGAACAGTCACTTCAATCTGTATATCAACACACGCTCAGAGAGACAGGGACAGGAGTTAGAAAATCTCCCATGTCGGCAATAAGCTAAGTTGTTTGGAGTGCAATGTGCAAATCACCCTCTCCACCCCTGACTTGGGCTCCGAACTCTTGTCATCATTGCCATGCGGTTGTTGTTAAATCATTGTCTCTTTTCATCTCAAGGGACAGGCTTGCATTGGATTATCGAACATTTGTTTGACAGCCCTAGTCCATTTCATTGCCAAATCTGTAAACTAATTACTTTTATCTGGGTGGTATGGTATACATATGGTATGCATTCTTTTTGCAACAAAACATGATAATTTGGTTAGTATTGTTATCAAGTGTAAATGTGGTGTGGGGACTGTTTTCCGATAGTAATGTGTGTTGGTCTGGTGATAATTGATCTGCTTTATCTCTCAGGGCTTGGTATTGGCATCAATTCTATTCTATTCGGCTTGATGGAGCTGGTTTCAGGGAACCAGCACTTGTCATTATTGTCAAAAGGTGTGATTATGTCAATTGAGTTTCCGAAGTAGTTCAGCAGAAACTCAGCACTAAGTGAAACTAGAGACGTAAGGCGAAAAACTCAGCGTTGAGGCAAACTACATTTACATTTATATTTACATTTAGTCATTTAGCTGACTCTTTTATCCAAAGCAACTTACAAGTTCTGTACGACAAGTTATCAGGAAGGGCACAACTCTATCAGTTGAGTAACAATGTTACTCTGAGACGAGTAGTGAAACTTTGTTAAAGCAAACGAGACGAGTAGTGAAACTGTTAAAGCAAACTTGAGACGTCAGGCGGAAACTCGGCATTAAGGCAAACTAGAGACGAGTAGTGAAACTGTGTTAAATCAAACTAGAAACCAGTAGGGAAACTCTGTGTTAAAGCAAACTAGAGACGTCAGGTGAAAACTCAGCATTAAGGCAAACTAGAGACGAGTAGTGAAACTGTGGTAAATCAAACTAGAAACCAGTAGGGAAACTCTGTGTTAAGGCAAACTAGAGACGTCAGGCGAAAACTCAGCATTAAGGCAAACTAGAGACGAGTAGTGAAACTGTGGTAAATCAAACTAGAAACCAGTAGGGAAACTCTGTGTTAAGGCAAACTAGAGACGTCAGGCGAAAACTCAGCGGAAATCTTCACGCATTCACTGAAAGAAGTCATGGATTAAAAGTAGGGATGCCCCGATCGATCGGCCAGCGATCGGTATCGGCCGATATTCAGTATAAATATGAGATCGGTGAATTCCCATAATGCTTTATTTTCGACGATTGTGAAAACCGATCGAAGACACGCGCAAAAAACATGATCCAATGCTCAGCGGAGTTCTCACTCGCTGACTTCTCTCTCAGGCACACAGCTGCTGCTGCTGCCGCGCACTGCCCCTCCTCCTCCTCCCCCTCCCAGACCCGTCATGTCAACAAGCTCCGGCAATAGTCTAGTGCAGTCTTTTTTTTTTATCCACTTTTTCTCTCATCCCAATTTCATATTATCCAATTCAACCCTCCCCTGTCACGAACGCTGTTTCTTGCCTCCCACAAGCCGGCTGCAATGTGGACTAAGTCATACATAGCACAAGTCCCCTCCGGTACTTGAGGTAACAGCAGTTGCATCTTTTCACCTGCGCAGCTCGATCTCTCAGTGGCGAGGAGTAACACGTGGGAGGCTCACGCTGCCCCCGACACTTCCTGATTCTACTGCGCAGGCGCACCAACCGACCTCTAGGAGTCGCTGTCCACAACGCCCGATCCCCACCCATCAGTTTCCCACCCCCTAATACGGCCAATGTGTATTAGTATGAACGACCAGCTAAACTGAAAGCAATGTGGAGCGCTGGGCTCGAACAGGCAAGCCCAGCGTCTCCGTCATTCGTGGTGAGCGCCTTGCCCACTACGCCACGTAGCCGCCTTGGTCACCAACCTTTTTAAGCCCAAGATCACTTATTTTTTTTGGTGAAGGCAAGATCTACCTATTGAAGCGTTGAGAGAAAAAGACAGCCAAGATTGTACTTTAAACTAAATTACTTTTATTTGCCTGTATTCTAATTACATGCAATGCTTTGGTCCAACATTAAAACGTCAAAGTAGAACTGTAATATGCACTTTCTCAGTCAGTGCTAAGTGCAGTCATCTTATGCAGCATCACTTTTCACATCAAAACAAAAGTAGAACTGTAATGTGGACTTTCTCATATTATTAACATTGACAAACATATTTACAATTAGCATTTTATAAAGTAGAACTGTAATGTGTACTTTCTCAGGCAGTGCTAAGTGCAGCATCACTTTTCACATCAAAACAAAAGTAGAACTGTAATGTGGACTTTCTCAGTCAGTGCTAAGTGCAGTCAGTGCTAAGTGCAGCATCACTTTTCACATCAAAACAAAAGTAGAACTGTAATGTGGACTTTCTCATATTATTAACATTGACAAACATATTTACAATTAGCATTTTATAAAGTAGCACTGTAATGTGTACTTTCTCAGTCAGTGCTAAGTGCAGTCAGTGCTAAGTGCAGCATCACTTTTCACATCAAAACAAAAGTAGAACTGTAATGTGGACTCTCAGGGAAAGATCTAAAAAAAAATATATATATATATATATATATATATTTTTTTTTTCTCTGGGAAAGATCTACAGGGAAAGTCTCAAAGATCGACCAGTCGATCGCGATCGACGGGTTGGTGACCACTGGTCTAGTGCATGAGACCTCCGTGCGCTAACGTTAGGTACCTAGCTAACGTTACTGTTTAAACAAAATGACCCAGTCAACTATTCACTTTTAGTTTAATACATGAGGCATTGTCTAACGTTATCTAGCTGGCTAGCTACTGATAGCTCCTGATATCAACAAATGCTCCAGCAATAGTCGAGTGCATGAGACCTCCGTTAGCTAGGTAGCTAACGTTAGCTCACGTTAGCTCACTGTTTAAACTAAATTACCCAGTAAACTAAATAGTTCACTTTAGTTTAATACATGAGCCGTTGTCTAACGTTATCTAGCCGGCTAGCAGTAGCTACAGATAGCTCCTGATATCAATGTCTTATAACATAATTGACATTATTCGTTTTTGCAGCTGTTGGCTAATTAGCTATCATGCTTCATAACTGAACACTGCAAACATCTTATATGTTTCAGACCCTGTTAGTCAAGTTGAACTATCGCTCTGACTGGGGTCGCTGAGGGCTGAATGTGATTTGACCAAAGCAGAGTATACACGTCACAGACAGTGGAGCTGTTTGCAGATAGCGAGCATTTTGACTTGTTGCGTGGTGGTGATGTCTCGCAGATAATACAACTACAAGTATAATTATATAATATATATTTTATAAAAAAATTATTATATATATATATATATATATTTTTTTTTTTTATAAAACCAAAAACGATCTGTATCAGCCGATATGGCTCATAGACTATCGGTATCGGTGGCAAAAAACGTGATCGGGGCATCCCTAATTAAAAGATCAGTCTCAGGATCGAATGAAACAATTCAATATAATCCCCCCCCCCCCTGATATTTTTACCCTAATTTCTGTTAATGTTCAGATATGGGAGAGACAGTGGACTGATGTGTGTGTGTCTGTGTGTCCAGGACACGTTGGACGCCATAGCGGAGGTGGAGAAGAGGAAGGATGAGGATCTGGACAGGCATGTCCTGCTGGCGGAGCACCGTCGGGAGGAGGAGAGGCTCCTGCAGGAGGAGCGACAGATGGGGGAGATGGACAGGATCAAAGCTGTAGAAGGTAAGTGGTGCATTCAGATCAGGTATGCACCTCAAACCCTGCCCTCTTTTCTTGATCCTCCAATCGGATCCTCCAGAAAAATCAAGTCTCATTGCTTTGATTTCTGACATTCTGTTGGGGGAAATACTGGGGTATTGGGGGAAATTCTGCGAGACCCTATTTCAGCCTGGTATGGTCCCGGTATCCAACCCCAGCATCCGGGGTCAGCGGCAGCGCACGCGTTTCTAAGTCCTTTATATAACACAGGCGTCCCATCCCAGTTTTTAAAGTCAAGTGCAGAGCACTGCAGTAAGTCAAACAACTCTGTCAGCGGCAGGCATGGGGGCTTTAGTGATCCTCCAGGCTCAGCGATCAAGGGCAGAATGACTTCTGAAGGACACCCCCCCCCCCCCTCCCCATATCACAGCCACTCTCTCCACATCTCTCCTTATCTCTCCTCATCTCTCCACATCTCTCCACATCTCTCCACATCTCTCCACATCTCTCCACATCTCTCCACATCTCTCCACATCTCTCCACATCTCTCCCGTTGTTCCGGTGTGGCTCTTTACTGCCGGAGGATTCTGCCGCGGTGCAGCGGCGCTCGGCCCCGGCCCTGTGATTTATGTGGTGTGCGCGGGGGCCGTGAGAGGGACTGTTCAGGGCTTTTAATCACCGGATCCCCTTCTCCTCCTCTCTCTCCCTCTGATGTCATCTGTCAGGGGTTAATGAACTGATGACTGCGCTTCAGTGGAGAAGCCTCATTAATGTATTATAGATGAACAGCAGGACGCGGACTTCTCTCTGGGTGGATCGCATATGTGGAATCCTCTCTGAAACATCTTTAATCTGCACAGCAGGGTGCTGGCAGCCCACACCGCCTTTCATGTTGAAAGATAAAGCGCTGATATATACACATATACTTATATATTTATATATATATATATATATGAGCTCTCCCTCGCTCTCTGTTCTGTTCCGTGTCTTTTGATCAGCTATGCCTGGGAAAAGACGGGTGATGAATGGCTCCCCATCCGCAGATCTGAGCTGCCGCAGTCTCTGGTGGTACAGGCCTGCTTTCTATTGACTCTGCTCTCAGCACATGGTCGGGATGGGCAACAGGTGCCCTTCCAACAGTCCTAACTTCAGCGCAGTGGAATCTAAATAAAAACGTTTGTTTCCAACGTCTGCAGGGTTTTGTTTATTGGTTCTTTCATTTTCCCCCCCTTATATCTAATTGGTCCCTCTGTTCATCATCTCCCTACAGAGCGAGCGAAGAGGAGGAAGTTGCGAGAGGAGAGGGCCTGGCTGCTGTCTCAAGGGAAAGAACTGCCTCCTGAACTGCTGAATCTGGAGCCCCACTCCCCCATCCGTAGAGCACGCAGGACTAAAGTGTTGTGAGTATCGTCTTCTCCTCCTGTACCGGTTTTCTCGGTTTCTTTCCAACAGCTCACACCAGTGTTTCTACTTCCACGGTTAATTAGCATGACTTTATGCATAACGCTTGTTCCCTCTCCCCCGCCCCCCTCCCCCTGCAGCTATGAAATCGATGATGATTACACCGCTTTGTACAAAGGTAAGGTGCCCTTCTTTCATAATTAGGCTATGTATTAAGTGGTAATCAAAACTTATAGCCTCCTTCTGATCTAAACCCACACCGGTCTCTCTTCCATGCAGTGTTGGAGGTCTTAAAGGTCCATAAAGACGCCTGGCCCTTCCTGGAGCCCGTGGATGACTCCTACGCTCCCAACTATCACGAGATCATTCAGGTACGAGCCAACGCCCTGGCCGGGGAGTAGTACTTACATCAGTTGTTAGCACAATAGCTTAGCACAAATTAACATATGGACCACTAGCCTAGATGTTGGCCAAAAACACCTCTCCTGGAGTTTTAAGCTAGGCTAGTAGTCCGTATCCACTTCATTTGTGTTAAATTAGGCTAGCTTAAGGGCGGCTGGGTGGCGCAGCGGACATTGCGCTCGTCACCAACGCAAGAGACACCGGGTTCGACTTCGGCTGTCTGCGTTACCTCCGGCTTGGGCCAGTCATACTAACTCAATTGGCAGTTAGCGGGTGGAAGTCGATGGGTGGTAATCTGGACGTTGTGGACAGCGACTCCTACAGGTCGGTTGGGGACACCTGCACAGCAGAGACAGGAAATGGCGGGGGTAGTGTGAGCCTCCCACACGTTACACACCTCGCCAATGAGAGTCCGCGCTGGCAGGTGAAAAGATGTGACAGGCTGCCTCCTCGTGTATCGGAGGGGACACGTGATGCAAGGCTTCTATCCTCCCTACAACCGGCCAGTGGGGCAGGGCCGGATTAACGACCGGGCCGTTTGGGCCGCGGCCCGTGGGCCTCTAGTGACGAGGGGCCTCCCAAAAAAATTTAATGTTTACTTTTTTTTTAATTATTATTATTTTGGAGATCGATGTCATACTGTGACACTGAAATGAACAAATATTTCATCAACAAAAATATACAGTACGTCACACCCCGTGCCTCTCCCTGCCGTCTGCAAGTGGTTAATCTTGAGTTTCCAACCCCCCAGTAAGCCAACCATGGATAAATCCAAAAAAAGGAAAGCCTGAGGAAAATAGAGGGTTTAATTCAGCGTGGACAGATTAATTTGCTTTCACGACTAACAATGCAGCCTGTAACCTATACCTGATATGTGGTGCGAAATTTGCGAACAACGATTACTGTCATTTTGATTACTGTAGTTTGCCTGGTATGTAGCCTTGGTTATACAACGGCATGCAAATTTCTCAATTCTGATTGGCTGAAACAGTCCATTTACACGTATGTATTGCGAACAGTCCACGCTTGCTGGCCCAGGACCCGCCCACAACCGAATCACATCACATCAATCCGCCCGATCACAAGATGGCGGACAATAATCTTTAACAATGATAGCGTCCTAACGACTAAATATGAAGCGATTCTGTCACAGCGAATGTCTTAGTCCTTTAAACAATGTTGGATGATGTAATTGATGGGTCATGAGTCAATACAGAACAAAAGAAAAATCGCTGATTGATTGATTAATTTGTGATATTTTTTTCAATTTCTTTTTCCTTCCCTCTGACTGTCAGCGCTGGCTCTAGTCTCCACCCACCGCCACACACCCCCACACACCCCCACACACACACACACACACACATACACACACACACACACACACACACACACACACACACACACACACACACACACACACACACACACACACACTCCTGTCTGCAACGCGGGGGATAGTCAGACTGAGAGAGAGCTGGGTGCTGCGCTGTTCTAAGTGAGCATGGCCTATTGAGTTGATTGATTGATTGATTGCTAATTTTATTACTGTACGCTTGGTTTCCAACTGGTTAAGTTTAGGCCCTCTACAGTAGGTTTAAAAAATAAATAAAAAAATAGGGCAAAGAAAACTTTTTAATTTGTTTTACCTACTTTCTATAGAAGCATCTAAGAATGAAGTTCTATAGAAAGTAGGTCTGCATCCCCTTAACACATTCAGCGCCACGCCTGGTTTTCCATTTTACCGCTTGAATGCCACCATCGGCGCCAATGTTAACGTTAATATCGCCTAATCTATGTTTTAAATTATGGCTATGTGTCTAATCTGCCCATCGCATTATCAAAGACTATTTTCCAGTCAGTGCTGTGAAGGCAGATTGTTTTTTTATCGCGTCGTTGCCGTTTCAGAGCAGTTAGAAAAGCCCCCGTTTTGATATAAAAAACGCTCATTCTGGAGCATTCTATGAAAATCGTCTTTTAGTGGAATATTCCACAACGTTGATATTCGTCGGCCTTTTTATGAATCGTTTTCAAATAAACGCTAGATGATCAATATTATACGTGCACGCACACACATTACGGCCGCGCACGGATAATCGCCTCGTTGATTTCCTCTCTGACTTTTACAGTGAAACCGAAAGAAGACATTTCACAAAACAGCCTATATCTTCATCAAACTTACTCTGATTATCCTACCACTGATAACATAGAGTCCTTACCTGACATCAGATGGTATCCAACTGGTATATTCCAATTCCTGATCACCATTCGAAAAAATCGATACGTGTATGGATCCAATGCGATACAGTAGAACTCCATGATCCGCGGGGATCTGAGGCTCCAGAATGAACTCTAGTAACCCCGGCTGGATCAGTGAACTGGAAAATGTGGAGTACCGGATTTTTTTCCCCATTCATTTTCATTGAGTCCATTCCAAAATCACTTATGTCATCTGGGAGACGACAGGGGGCGCTTTTTTCCACAGTGATCGTCGGCGCCCCTCGGCTATACTCGGGTAGGCTCGGGTGATGCAATAATTTTTCAGATCGCAAAAAAAAAAAAAAATAAAAAAAAATACGAGAAATCTCGTGAGTGGCTAGCAACCACCTATAAAAAAACACGAGAAATCTCGTGAGTGGCACTGAAAGAGTTAACAATTGTGTGTATTGAGCCGTACTGTATTGTACCCATTCTGCATCTGGTAATAGAATTTTCAATCAATCATTCCAATAATACACAGTTGGATGTGTTAGTTGGTTGGATGCACTTCCGAGCTGCTTCCACATGGAGGCAAATTGTCTTTTTTGTAGTTGTGGGAACTACTTTTTCTGGCGGATGGTTTTTTCAATAAATCTTCGATTAATGTGTGTTTATTGTATAGCAATAAGGTTGGATGAATGTGGCAGTTGTATAAAAGCTTTACACCACTTGCAGTCGTGATTTGTGAACAATAAACCACCCCTAGGCATGGTTTATTGTTCACAAACCACTCCTGCGCGTGATGTAATGCTTAATTAGTGGCTGCCCCACCAATGTTTTACATATAAAAACGCCACTGTGCGTGCGTGCACGTGTATGTGTGTGGGGGCCTCCACAAGAGTCTGGCCCAGAGGCCTCTGAATTCTTAATCTGGCCTTGCAGTGGGGGGCATATGCGAGCAACGTTCAAGACGGGAGGGGAGAATTGGCACAGTGGAATTGGGATGGGAGAAAAAATAGAAAAAAATAGGAGAAAAACTGGATAACAAAAAAATTAGGCTAGCTTGCAGCCGGATAGCTTTCTACTGAACACACAGAAGAGAGGAACCTGGTATCTATCTTCTCGTCTGACTTTGGAGAAGATGGTAAGTGCATTTTTCTATAATGTTGGCATGTTCCTTTAAGGGGGGGGGTCTGTGTCCAAATGACATGGAGGAGTTAGTCCAAACTGCCACTCCAAACTGTTACTCCAAGCTGCAAACTTGAGCAACAAAAATGCAAAACACCAAACTACACGGCCAGTACATTGCTGTTGTGAATCGTGAAACAAAATTGTGCATAAACTGTGCCGTTTCAGGTTCCAATCTGTTACTGAAGTGTTTCTACATCACCACATGTATTCATCCTCTTCTCCTCAACAAGAGTTTGTCGGTGTCTTTTTGTGCAAATCATTAACTGTATGATGTTTGTAATCGGTGGTGGATTCTCTGTTTGTGCTGCTCAGACTCCTATGGACCTGTCCACCATAGAGAAGAAGCTGAACGAGGGCGACTACATCGCCAAGGAGGAGTTTGTCACCGACGTGAAGCTCATCTTTGAGAACTGCATGGAGTATAATGGAGAGGACAGTGGTAAATAAGCACCCGTCGCATCTCCATCTTCAAATTAGAGATGGGCATCGATTTTCCAATATTCCCATAGTCATTCAAAAAATCAAATAGTTTATTTGAATATCGTTTTGTTGCAAGAAATATATTTCCCCTTGTTTTTACCTACACTGTGTAGTCACTGTAGTGTATTGAGAAGGACCCCTATTCACTGTTACACCGCTGAGCGGCATGCTGAGTACAGATAGGTAGCTAGCCAGGTAGCATAACAGCTGGGAGAACAGACTTTTTTTTCCCCCCGACTAGTATCGAATAGCAATTGTTTTTGCCCATCCCTACTTCAAACCCCCTCCCCCAAAACAACCTCCCCTTCCCAAAGGGAACAAAAAACGAAAACACTTTTTGGTGTACATTTGGACTTTATATATGACATCAAAATCAATTTCAGAGAGTGCATGTTCTTTGGGAATGGGGTGTGGGAGAGGGAGAGGGCTGGACCGGTGCTGTGCTGGGGCTGTGCTGGGGCCAGGCCAGGGCAGTCCTGACAGTGATTAATGGGGAGTGATTGAGCTGTGCTCCAGTGCTCTGGGGGCTCCAGGCCCTGCAGTGCCAGAGAGACATTCCAGCCTCTAAGCCCCCTGTCTGGAGCCATCCAGCCGTCTGAATGCACTCCCCAGGGATGAGGGAGGGAGAGGAGGGTAGGAGAGGTTGGGAGGGTGGGGAGGTGGAGGGGGGAGGGGGTGGAGGAGAAGGAGCAGGGGTCAACTGACGCCCTCTGACCTGGTCAGCCGGCCAACGCTGGCCTGAGAACAGAGGAGTGAGTGTGATTCTGTGTGCGCATGGCATGCAGATGGATCGTGTGTGTGTGTGTGTGTGAGAGAGAGAGTGAGGGAGGGAGGGTTTGCAGGAGAATGTGTATGTGTGGGGGGAGTGTTTGTATGTGTGTGACACACAGAAGAAATGCTTGTTTGTTTGAGGGTGTAGGGCCTGTCTTGCATCCATCCTTTCATGTATGTGTGCGTGTTTGTTGGATGGATGTGGGACATCTTGGTGGTTGTTTCTTTTTTACAGTTGTGTACTGTATGCTTCACATGTGAACTAGCCTGGGCGTCCGTGGTGTGTGTTTACCCAGAGTACACCATCATGGTGCTGTGTGTGTTTACCCAGAGTACACCGTCATGGTACTGTGTGTGTTTACCCAGAGTACACCGTCATGGTACTGTGTGTGTTTACCCAGAGTACACCGTCATGGTCCTGTGTGTTTACCCAGAGTACACCGTCATGGTGCTGTGTGTTTACCCAGAGTACACCGTCACGGTGCTGTGTGTTTACCCAGAGTACACAGTCATGGTGCTGTGTGTTTACCCAGAGTACACCATGGTGCTGTGTGTTTACCCAGAGTACACCGTCATGGTACTGTGTGTTTACCCAGAGTACACAGTCATGGTGCTGTGTGTTTACCCAGAGTACACCGTCATGGTTTGTGTGTTTACCCAGAGTACACCATCATGCTGTGTGTTTACCCAGAGTACACCGTCATGGTACTGTGTGTGTTTACCCAGAGTACACCGTCATGGTACTGTGTGTTTACCCAGAGTACACCGTCATGGTGCTGTGTGTTTACCCAGAGTACACCGTCATGATTTGTGTGTTTACCCAGAGTACACCATCATGCTGTGTGTTTACCCAGAGTACACCGTCATGGTGCTGTGTGTTTACCCAGAGTACACTGTCATTGTTTGTGTGTTTACCCAGAGTACACCGTCATGGTTTGGTTTGTGTGTGTTTACCCAGAGTACACCGTCATGGTTTGGTTTGTGTGTGTTTACCCAGAGTACACCGTCATGGCGGAGTCCCTGGAGAGGTGTTTCAGCCGAGCGCTGATCAAGCACTTCCCCTCGGAGGACTGTGACACGGACGAGGAGTTCCACGTCAGCACGGAGGACAAGGAGCGCAAGGAGAAGAAGAGGAGCCGCGGCAGCCGGCAGCAGGGCCCCGAGAGCCTGCTGAGGGCCACGGAGCACGCCCAGCGCAAGCGGCCCTCCCAGGGGGGCAAGGGCAGCACCCCCAAGGAGGAGGAGGGTAACAGGGCAGAGCAGGCGCCCGCTCCCCCGCACTGGGCCAACGGGCCTCCTCACCCCCGTGGCCTGCCCCCCGGCCAGCAGCACCTCCATGGGGGAGACATGAGGAGCTTGTACCACCCAGGAAACCAGGTAGCTACAGGAACTCTTATTCCAGCCACAACAGCCTCAGTCCGCAGAAGGGCTGAGATACTAATGGCTCTTCCCTTTCCATGGTTGAGAACAAATTGCTAAATTCTATTTTGTGTGATTTTGACAAATGAAAAATTATTGAATACAGAAACTCTTGCTCCTTGACTGAAATGCCAAATCAAGTTGGAGAAAAATGTAACGAGTCAAATCCTGATCATTATTATTATTATTTTATTCGTATTATTTATTATTATTATTATTATTATTATTATATATATATATATATATATATATATAATGTATATATAATTCTCACAACTTGCAACGTGACACTGAACTATGCTGCTGAAATCTTCTCAGTTCCATGGTCCCCACGGCCCTCCCATGTATGCCCAGAGAATGGCCATGGACCCCCGCTTCAGCTACCCCAGTCAGGGGGCTCACATACCCAGGCATGGGGACCCCAACCTGCATCGTATGCCTCACAACTACAACATGCAGGTACAGAAAGCATCCAGTACTGTAATACACCATGTCAGGAAGATGTATCTGTGATGTGAACAGGCTCTACCTCGCATCCCCCTGCATATAATCCTTTTTACACATCTAGATACTATATCTATATCTGTAGATACTATATCTGTACACATCTGTAGATACTATATCTATATCTGTAGATAATATATCTATCTGTACACATCTGTTGATACTATATCTATATCTGTAGATAGTAGATACCATATCTATATCTGTACATACTATATATATATCTGTACACATCTGTAGATGGATACTATATCTATATCTGTACACATCTGTAAATACTATATCTATAACTGTACATATCTGTAGATACTATATCTATATCTGTAGATACTGTATGTATATCTGTACATAATCTGTAGATACTATATCTATATATCTGTAGATACTATATCTGTACATATCTGTATATCTGTACATACATCTGATTAGCTCTATTACTCAGTAGTACTCATTTACATATTTTATATCCAGTTTAATCATTTGTATATTACTATTGCACTTTACTGTCACATTTGCACTCTGGTTGGATGCCAAACCTCTTTTCATTGTATCGTATTTGTGCTGTTTGATGACGATACATTTGAATCTAATCTAATCATATGTTTGCATGACATAACACTATTATATTGCTGATCTATTCTGATATAATGTCTTTGATTCCAGCATCACATGAGCGATGGCCACCACATGGCTCCCAGATACCAGCTGGGTCCCGACCCTCGCCACCTCCAGCCTCAGCACCAGCAGCAGCACCCCTACATGGGTCCCACCCACGGCCCCTCTCTGGGGCCTCGCCCCGTGGCCCTCCAGTCCGGACCCCCTCCCGAAGGCAGCATGTACCCGTCTCACCAGCGGCCCGAGGGTCACATGGGCAACCGCTACCCGGGCCCCGAAGGGCCGCCCCGGCACAGCTACCCCAGCTTCCGCCCTCCTATGATGGGCATGCACAACATGTGGCCCGGCATGAGCCACCAGGGCCAGGAGAGGAGCATGCAGGACCCCAACATGGTGAACCACCACTACAGTCACGGAGGAGTACCGCCCCCCATGGGGCACAAACCCTGGCCGGAGCAGGCCGCCGGCTACCCCCACCCTCCTCCGCCCAACGCCCAGTACCGGATGCCCGTGGCCATTGGCTCCCCCCGCCCCTCCGCGCCCCACCCAGACTCCTCCGGCAGGCCCCGCCTGGCTTCCATGCTGGAGAGCCCAGAGATGCTGGCCTTGCAGCAGCTGTCGGCCTCCTCCAGACCCCCCACCGGGGCCCCTCGTCAGCACATGGGCAACTTTCCCCAGCCGCAGCCCGGGCCCCCGCCGGGAGCTGGCAGCGCCCCAGCTCACCCCTCTCAACAGCAAGCCCCTCCTCCTGACGTTCAGCTGCTGCGTCCTGCCAGAGACAATGGGCCAGACAGCCAGCCTGCCCAGCAGACAGACACGTGGCCCAAAGGTAGCCCTTCTCCCTGTGCCGCACACAAGGAAATCCCAATGCAAATTACATTTTGTCACTAACTAACATTCACTTCTACAGTGCAGTGTTTAATTGTGTTAATCAACAACCCCTATCCCTCCCACACACCCCCCCCCCTTTTCATCCTCTGCTCCTTGCAGTTTGATTTTAATTATCCTTCACAGTACGTGGTGAAGCTGAATATTCATTAGACTGGTGAAGTGTCTCGCTGGTTGCTTTGAGAGCAGAACAGAGATATGACATGTCATCTGTGTAGCTGCTGTAGCCAATCCTCAGATGTGTTCAGATCTTGTGTCTTTTTAGCATAATTTGCTTGGTGTGATGTTCTGTTATAAATTTTCTGAGCACGGACCCCTTTGTTCCTTTAATCCCCTTGGGGGAATTCAGCTGTCATAGCAGCATGGGGGGGGGGGGGTACATGTAGGATAGGTAATAATAATAGAACAAAGTGCAAGTAGTAATCATGATAGTGATAACAGTAGTGAGTGGCAGGATTCAATCAGACAGTAGTAATAGTGATGATTGTGTACATGGTCCAAACCCTAGTAACACACACATAGTTAAGACACACATAGTCTTAACAGTGTTTATTATTAAGAGTCAGATAGTTTCAGTTTAGATTTTATTTGAACAGGGACAGCACATTAATGAACAAATGTAAATGTGTGAGACAGTGTTAAGCAAATTTTCAACTGTTTGCCCTGGGCCTGGTGTTAAAAATCAGCTAAAAAAGAAAGCATAATATATATGGCATACAGTTCATTAACACTTTCAGTGCCACCAGGGGGCGCACGACTTAGTGCTTGAATGCCACCATCGGCGCCAATATTAACGTTAATATCGCCTAATCTATGTTTTAAATTATGGCTGTGTCTAATCTGCCCGTCGCTTATCAAAGAATCATTTTCCAGTCAGTGTTGTCAAGGCAGATTGGTTTTTTATCGCTTCATTTCCGTTTGAGAGCATTTTGAAAAGCACCCTTTTTTAGGTGAAAAACAGCCCATTCTGTGATTATCGCCTTTTACTGGAATATTCCAGAACGTTGATATTTGTCGGCCTATTTATGAATCGTTTTCAAATAAACGCTAGATGATCAATAGTATACGTGCACGCACGCACGTTCGAGGCGCGCGCTGATAATGGCTGCTTTCATTTCCTCATGGATTTTACAGTGAAACAGCTGGAGCACATATCACAAAAAAGCTATATCTTCATGAAAACGAGTCTGATTATCCTAACACTGATAACATAGATTCCTTACCTGACATCAGATGGTATCCAACTGGTATATTCCAATTCAGATCACCATTAGAAAAAATCGATAAGTGTATAGATCTAACGTGTATACAGTAGAACTCATGATCCGCGGGGCTCAGAGCCCCCTGAATGAACTCTGGTACTCCGGCTGCATGGGTGAGAAGTGAAATGTGGACTGGAATATTTTTTTTCCCCCATCCATTTTCATTGAGTCCATTCCAAAAGGGTGATTTACCATCTGGGAGACGATAGGGGGCGCTTTTTTCACATCTGATCGCCGGCGGCCCTTGGGTAGGCTAGGGTAGGCTCGCGTGATGCAATATGATTTCAGATCGAAAAAAATTATAATAATAATAATTCTGAGAAATCTTGTGAGTGGCTTTCAACGTAACTATCGTAAACACGAGATTAGCCGTGAGTGGCTCTCAAAGTGTTAAGAACGGGTAAAAAAACATCATGCAAAATATGTATAGCAGACATGTACAGACAATGTACAAACAATGATACGACATATTAGGTACATATGATCATACATGTACATGTGGGCAAGCAAGCAGACAGGGTTAGGATGATGACATTGAAGTACAGTGTTGCTGCTTCAATGTTCAGACAGTTTCTGATGTATCGGAAGTTGGATAGATTGAATTTGACTGTTTTTGACCAGTTTTTAAAATTTGAGGTTGCAATCTAGGATGATTCCAATATATTTACATTCGGTCATTGTTTGGAGCTTCTCTCCAGCAGCAAAAACATCTGGATCAGGTTTATTAGATGGTCTTTTTTTCGAAGAACATACAGATGGTCTTCTCTGCATTCAGGTGGAGGCAACAGTCAGTGAGCCATTGAACTACCTGCATCATGGTTGTGTTAAGTACTCTTGCCGCTTCTGCTTTGTTTTTGGCATGTACATAAATGACTGTCGTCTGTGTACATCTGGACTAGGGAGCCAGAGCAGACAGAAGGCAGTCATTTTTGTACAGGCTGAACATGAGGGGGCCCAGGATTGAACCCTGTGGCACACCCACATCGTATTCCAGGGGGGGAGATAGATCACCATTTATTTTGACACATTGTGTCCTACCCTCAAGATAAGATCTCATCCATTTTAAGGCATGAGATGAAAAATTAAACCTGGATAGCTTAGTGATGAGCACATCATGGCTGATGGTATCAAAGGCCTTTTTCAGGTCTAAAAACACTGCTCCAATCACGCCTCCCTTGTCCATCTTCGCTTTTACCGTCTCTAAGGCAGAGGTTACACCTTTCGTATCATCTTCGTATTGTTTTCTTATGCGTCACACTTTCGTTTTTTTTCCGTTTTTGTCAGCCGAGCACACTGATGTAGTACACTGCCAAAGCAGTAGGTGGCAGTAGGTGGCAAACATGAAGGCAATTTCAACCAATCAGAACGAATGTGCCAATACACTTCCTGGTGGAAGCTCCAGCAAAGAAAATGTCAATAAGGCAGGCGCCTATGCCGCGCCACCATCTTGCTTGCTCACTCAATGCAGCAATTCTTTTTTCAGCAAAGCCTAATAAAAGTGCAATAAACAAAACGGATACATTCACTGTGTGTTCTGCCTGTCATTTGTTGATGAAACAAAACTAACATCAACACAAGTGACCACCAAGAGCGGATAGTTTAGTCTAAAAAACGATCGGTAGCATTGTTAGCTGCATGCTAACGTCAATGGAGTATGCCATTATAACAATATAGCATTGTGGCTAGAAGCTAACGTTAGCTCACGCTACTTAGCCAGCACGAAACTGATGATATCGCGAGCTATCAGTAGTTAGATAACATTAGAGACAACGCTGTGTGTATTAAACAAAGGTGAATAGATGACTGGGCCATTTTGTTTAATGCTTGTTAAGTTGAAAGAGGAACTCTGAGCTAACAGGGTCTGAATCCTGATAGCTCACGTTAGCCAGCTGCTCATGCAATCGGTAATGCTAGCAGAATGAATGGATGTAAACTTTATTTAACATATTGCATATGGGTACAATACAATACGGCTCAATACAAACAATTGTTAAGGGAATGCAGACTGTTGTAGCTTGGACTGGGGTCCTTATAACAATAACTTGACAACACATGGTAGCTGAAGCTATTTGGGACACAGAGCTCTGTCCCAAACACACACACTGTTGTCACCGGAAAGGCACGCAGATGGTATCTACTGCGCATGGGCGTTTTCGCAACAACTGCTCCGTGCTGACTACACGCTGTTGTCGACTCGTTTTTTTTGCGTATCTCCAAACGCAAACACAATTTTGCGTTTCAGCCGTATCCACAAAAAAACGCCAAAAAACGCATTTCTGTGTAGATAGGACATGAAACGTCGTCAAAAACGTATAAAAAAACGCCAGGAATACACTAGTCTAACCATAGCCTAAGAAGAAGCAGTTTGCGGTTTCGGTGGAATGATTGGCTCTGAACCCAAACTGCATGGGGTGAAGTGGATAGTGGCTGTTGTTCAGATGGGTAATTAGTTGTTCAGCTATACTCTTCTCAGCAATCTTTGAGACTATGGGGAGGATGCTGATGGGTCTGTAGTTGCTAACCTCATTTACACTTCCTAACTTAAAAAGATAGTCCTAACCTAACTGTTTATTATTAAGAGTCAGATAGTCCTAACAGTGTTTATTAAGTGTCAGATAGTCCTAACAGTGTTTATTATTAAGAGTCAGGTAGTCCTAACAGTGTTTATTATTAATAGTCAGACAGTCCTCCTTAAGATGTATATGTAATATAGATAAAGTTTTTACTTGGGAAAAAAAGATCCTGACAATATGGTGACTCTAGTATTGTGATAATATGGCATAGCTATTCCCACCGGCTAGTGCAGTCTGATGCTGGCAGTGAGCTACGGTACATTTATACCAGTGTTAATCCTGTGAGTGTTAATCCTCACTGCTCACCACAATTCCCCACACTTCTGTCTCAACAGGTTCCACATCAGATGCCAGAGCGGCTGCTAACAACAACCACAATGACCAAACGTCACCGCCCTCCATCCTGTCCGTCCAAGAGCGCCCCTCCGCCCCCAGCCCCTCGGAGCGCCCCGGCGGGCCGGCCGGGGGAATGCGAAGTCCCCCGCTTCCTAACTGGGGCAGATCCCAGGAGCGTCCGTCTGGACCGCGACTCCCACAGAGCTCAACAGAGAACCACAACCAAGAGGGGGGGGGTAGGGGACAATCTGCCAGCCAGGCTCCCCCTCAACCCACTAACCCCACTGCCGTCTCCACACACCAAGGTCGCTCCAGACCCCAGACCCCTCAGCGCCAGCAGAACGGCCCTCAGCACAATGTTCAGAGTCCCCCTCATCCACAGAGCGCTCATCCAATGCCTGAGAGCACTCCACCTCAGATTACTTATCAGCAAAGTATACAGCAACACCAACAGAATGACCCACAACAACAGCAGCAGCAGCATCAAATAGGTCACAATGCTCCTCCACAACATCCCTCACAGAACTCTTCTCAACAGATTACCCAGAACTCTCAGCAACACAACTCTCAGAATCTCCCTTCTCCCCAGCGGGGTCCTCCACAGTCCAGCCCCATGCGTGGCATGCCACAAGGGTTCCAGCCAGCCCCTCTCAGCTCTCTGCCGCCCAGCCACCCTACCCCCCAGCCCAGCCCGGCTGACCTCAGGGACCAGAGGCCCAACGAGCCTACCACCAGGCTGGAACAGAGGCCCAGCGAGCCTACCACCAGGCTGGACCACGGGGACCAGAGGCCCAGCGAGCCTACCACCAGGCTGGACCTCAGGGACCAGAGGCCCAGCGAGCCTACCACCAGGCTGGACCAGAGGCCCAGTGAGCCTACCACCAGGCTGGACCTCAGGGACCAGAGGCCCAGCGAGCCTACCACCAGGCTGGACCTCAGCGACCAGAGGCCCAGCGAGCCTACCACCAGGCCGGACCACGGGGACCAGAGGCCCAGTGAGCCTACCACCAGCTCTGAACCTCCGCAGCACAACGCCATGAAGTCTGCGCCTCCCAATGGTCTTTATAAACAGCAGGCCTTCAGCCCCAGGCCCCAGCAGACGCAGCAGGCTGCTGGTAACCAGGCCACGCTGTTGCCGCGGGGGCCGTCGTCCAGCCACAACCCTGCCATGCCTCCTCTCTCTCAGGGCCAGGAGGACGGAGCCGTGGCCCACTACAACATGGGCAGCCCCCAGGCGCACTATGGCCAGCAGCACATGGGCCGCCCCGTGCCTCCGTCCGCCCACCACCCATACCCCAACCAGGCCATGAACCCCGCCCACTACCCCGCCTACCACCAGCAGGGCGGTGCCGCCTTCCCCTATCACATGGCAGGCCAGCAACACCCTCAGGCTCACCCCAACATGTTCCCTCAACCTCAGTTCCAGCAGCACCACTACTATGCCCAGCACCACCCGCAGGGCCAGGCCAACAGCAGAGGCGGGTACCCCTCGGAAGAGTGGCACAGGTCTCAGTACCAGCCTCACCAACCCATGCCCCCCAACGCCTACCTTCCTGCCGCAAGCGCCAGTGTCAACGGCCGGCTCAAAGAGAGCAGCATGTCACCGCTGGGCTCCGAGGGCTCCAGTGCTGGCAGTCTAGTGTCTCCTGGCCCTGTGTCTGAGCCCCACGCTACAGGCCCCAGAGAGGGCAGGGCTGAGCGCAGGGAGGCGCCCAGTGGCAGTGGTGGTGACAGTGGTGGTGGAGCCAGCCCGGTGAAACAAGCTCGGGTAGAGGAGGACTCTGAGCGACCAGACAGCCCCAAAGAGATCCTGGACCTCGACAGCCACAACGCTGCTGCTCGTCGCCGTAGTAACCAGCCACTTCAACAACACCCACCCGCTTCCGCTGCGCACATGGCGTCCAGGTTCATGTACGACCCGCACGCCCTGCACCCCGGGATGCAGCAGGGCGGGGTCCCTCCGCCCCACATGATGTCTCGCGCTGGGGGAGGAGGCGGTGGGACACCCTACCCGGGCCAGCCCTACCCCAGCTCAGGACACTACACTCCTCAGAGACCCCACCCACACCTGATGGAGGCCCTGCAAAGACCCCAGCAACTGCCGTACTCCCCCGGCCAGACGCGCATGCCCATGTACAGACATCCTCAGCCTGGGGGACACTTCCACGGCATGATGATCCAGCAGAGAGGCCTGTCTCCTGACCACTTCCTGCACCCAGGGTAAAGCTCCATCACCCGTATGTTACAGTATCTCTTGTGTGTGATAGTCTGGTGTTTCATGGCACAGATGCCAAATATGATTCTTATTAGCCGTCGGCCGGTCCAAGCAGCAAAGCACAGTGAACTTGATTTGCATGATGGTGGATTAGTCTAGTTTTGAGTTATGCTGAAGTTGTTGTTCATCTTATTAGTTTAACATTAGTGTTTTCAAGTGTTTCCTTGGTGCAAAGCCATGCCAAAGGAACGCTGGTATCCCCAATCTCTGCTGTGCTCAACCAGATGGTATGAGGTTGGGTGCAAAATACCATAGGCCAGAAAACAAATCTCGGGTAACCTGCCAGGCCAAAATGAGGGTTCCTATGGGTTTCCCTAATTAAAGTTACCTGCTGGTCACTTCATTTTTGCATGGCCAGTCACCTGCAAATGCAGTCACGTGTCAGATTGTGTACCTCAGGTTGAGGAAAACCATTATGCAAACAGTGCTGGGATTATAAACATTGCACTTTACTAACGATCAACTGAATATTGAACTTTTGCACCACCGGCTCGATCAAAGTAGTGTAATAACCATGGGAGTGTATTAATAACCAAGCCAGTGTAATAACTAAGCCAACAACGTCATTCCACGTATTTACGTTACTTTGCATCCATTTGGAGAGCATTTGTTTTCTGGCCTGTGGTATTTTCACCCAACCTCATACTATGCGGTTGAGCACTGTAAAAGTTGGGTCTACTGTACCAGCGAGCCTAAAGGATGCTTAGAGGCTTGTTATATTTTACCCAGAAGGCTTTTGGACACTTGTTATTTAGTTTGGGCTTGTTATTAGGGGTCCAAGCACAGTGCTGGAAACCTGTCGCATAGATCTTCACTCCGGCCATTTTGAAGTGTGAAAACAGGGCAAAGATGGGTGCAACTGATAACTATTAATTATGGATTTGCTTGATTTTAGGTGTGCCAGTGAGCCAGCATTGATGATACTATTGACCGTTATCACTGACTACTGTACACCTATATCAAGCACACCCATAATTAATGTTAGCTGCACCTGTTTGCCCTGCTGTTGACATGTGAAAAAGATCTATCAGTGTTCCAGATTTGGGAGATCTGGGCCACAGCTGACCATTTGAGAAATGTTACACAACCAAGGTGCTCAGCCCACATGAGCTCAACAATACACCATACATACAGCTGCACTGGTTTACAACATAAACATGAATACTCTTAACTCATACAAAGTCTGGTCTAGTTCTCATGTTTAGCAAACAAAAGTTCACTGCTACAGAGAAAGTTCCCTTTCTAAAACACAGTTCAAGTTGATAAATGCAATCAGAATGCTATGCTAACTGATAGGGCTGTCTTAAATACTTCGAAGCTTCGTTCGATGGCACAAGCTTCGAACATAAAAAAAAAATAGAGAAAAAAAAGAAAAAAAATCAAAAATGTTTTTACTTCGATTTGTGTGTGTGTGCGCGCATGGGGCCATTGGGTGGGGCCGGGGGACAAATACACTGGAGGAAAGTAACCCAGCTCAGCACTGCCCAAATTATATCATCACTATTGCCTGTTTGAAGGATATCATCCTCAAACGCATATACACCTACATGCCTTGTAGAATTCCACACATAAGAAAGAAAGATATTGGGATGAATAAACAAAATAGGAAATAAAATGTAGAAATGCATGCAATACATAAATAAATATGAATCTCCATATATGAAATAGAACATTTAGATAAGGTGCTACTGAGATGTTTTGGTGAGTTCTTTGTTTTTTTGTGGAAGTAGCCCTTCTTAAAAATGCATGAACATTCACTGATAATTGGTCTGTAGTGGAGTCTACAAGGTCTACATTGCCGGACCATGTAGAATCCGGACCTTGTAGACTGACATAATTCTGTGCATAGTTTAGTCTACACAGGCCATATTTCAAATAATCAAAATCTTACTTCATTCATCTTAAACATTCTTGATTTGGGGGATTGGTAGTTCCCATGAAATCTGAAGTTGTTCAAACAACAACAGCGATCCACCTTGAATTAAATCACACAGCTGAGTGAAACCTTGTTGGCTGCGTCAGTCACGAAAGGGGCTACTTAATTCATTAATCCAATCCACTTTATTTATAGAGCACATTTAAAAACGACAGTTTACCAAAGTGCTGTACAAGTCCCACAACATTTTTCTCTCTCGAAGCTTCGAATTAAAATCGAAGCTCGGCCCCGAAGCTTCGATTGCCAAAAAAAGCTTCGAAGGTCAGCCCTACTAACTGACATCATTCTGATTCTATAACAGGCTTACAATAAGGACAAACATACAAATGAATTGGCTTTAAATGATAATCTGCTAATCTGCTATTATGCTATGCTGATATGCTACATTTGACAACTGAACGTTCATGACCTCAAGAGAAGAAACCTATGTTTACGGTGAACCCACAACCTTTCCTCTAGTGCCACCGTCTGGCCAAGCTTTCAGTTTTCAAATGAGTGCATCTCCTGACCCATTAGTCGTAGTCGGAGAATCTGCTGTGAACATTCATGACCCCTAGAGGAACAACCCTATTGACATTTTCTCTAGCGCCACCATCAGGCCAAACTGACAACAAGACATCTTGATCTTTCCTCTACTGGCAGCATAATGCCATAATGCCAATGACATAGTGCTTAACTCATTGACCGCCACGCTGTTTTCCCATCTCAATGGCGCCACCGTTATTGACCATTTCGTCGTCTTACCCCAAAACTGCGATCGTTACCAAAAGCATGTTTTAGGTCCGGTAAAATACGACACTGTGATTGATACAAAAGCATGTTTTAGGTAAAAAATAAATACCAGCAGGTTACCTAAAATAGACCGTACCTCAGTCAGAAGGTACTCCAAAATGATTAAATCCCAGTCTTCCCATGTACGAACATGTACGAAACGGATTGTTTTTTCATTGGTACATTTCCGTTTTATACCGTTTTGAATAAGAGTATAGTTTGAGATGTCTAGTAATTCCAGAGAAATTCCACGATAATAGCTCTTTAGTGGAATACACAAAACACGTTGTAATTATTTTTTTTGTATCCACTTTTTCTCCCATTTTCTATATTTTCTCCCATCCCAATTTCGTATCATCCAATTCAACCCTCCCCTGTCACGAACGCTGTTTCTTGCCTCCCACAAGCCGGCTGCAATGTGGACTAAGTCATACATAGCACAAGTCCCCTCCGGTACTTGAGGTAACAGCAGTCGCATCTTTTCACCCGCGCAGCTCGATCTCTCAGTGGCGAGGAGTAACGCGTGGGAGGCTCACGCTGCCCCCGACACTTCCTGATTCTACTGCGCAGGCGCACCAACCGACCTGTAGGAGTCGCTGTCCACAACGCTCGATCCCCACCCATCAGTTTCCCACCCCCTAATACGGCCAATGTGTATTAGTATGAACGACCAGCTAAACTGAAAGCAATGTGGAGCGCTGGGCTCGAACAGGCGAGCCCAGCGTCTCCGCATCCGTGGCGAGCGCCTTGCCCACTACACCACGTAGCCGCCCAACACGTAATTTTCCGGCTGATTTATGAATAGTTTTCAAATAAATGCTAGATTATCGATAGTATATGTGTACTTATGCACACTAGAGAAGCGGGCTGAAAAATCGATTATCCATGCCGTGGTCAGCGCTAACGTTACACACACACACACACACACACACACACACACACACACACACACACACACACACACACGCTGCGATGGCGGAGAAAAAAACATCTGATTAACCCAAGACTGGTCAAATAGAGTCCTTACCTCACATCAGATGTTCTGCAAAAAGATTCATCCAATTCCTGATCGCCATTCCAAATATTGATTGTGTTTATTGATCCAACGTTATAGCACCAAAACACCTAATCGACGCTGCTCCGAGCCTCCCCAGTGAATGTGGTAACAGCTACTGCTTGCCCGAGAAGGGAAACCCCGGGGCCGGAGTTTTTTTCTGATGCACAGTCCCACCCAATCCAATCCAATGATGTGCAATACCATCCGGGAGACGATAGGCGGCAGTATTTGCCCTTTTCGAGCTCAGACCCATTCCCGAGTTTTCTCGGGTCTTGGCACTCAACGCATGGCGAGTTAACCCAACTAATCTTGTGGTTGGCACTGAATGGGTTAATGTCATACTACCATAATGCTTAATGTCATAATACCATAGGGCTGGGCGATATGGCCAAAAACGTTATCGCGATAAAATTATAAAATTATTTTCATATAACTCTATATTGATAATTATCATCGATATACATTTCTGTCAAGTTTAATTAACTTCTTATGCCCGGCGCCGACGGACGGGCTATTAATAGACTCACTTGTTTTGCTGCGGTCACGATGAGACGAGTTGGAGAGCTGTCGCGTGTCGAGCCAACCCTTTGAGAAGCGTTGTGGTCCCGGCTTGAATTCTCCATGAATGTGTCCAAGTCCATAATCCATATAAATCCATTTTGTTATATCCAACTGTTCCAACACAGTCTGAATGAATGTTTTCTCTTGTGATTATGCCGCGTGATTTCAAACCACCAAAACTGAATGTCTTGTCTCGAGTTGATGTCGTCATCAGTCCGCGCACCTTCTTTTAACACTTTGACTGCCACTCACGGCTAATCTCGGGTTTACGATAGTTACGTTGAAAGCCACTCACGAGATTTCTCGGATTTAAAAAAAAAATAAAAAAAAATTGCGATCTGAAATCATATTGCATCACGCGAGCCTACCCTAGCCTACCCAAGGGCCGCCTATCGTCTCCCAGATGGTAAATGGTAAATGGAATGGACTCAATGAAAATGGATGGGGGAAAAAAAATATTCCAGTCCACATTTTCCAGTCCACTGATGCAGCCGGGGTTACCAGAGTTCATTCTGGAGCCTCTGAGCCGCAGGGAATCATGTGTTCTACTGTACACACATTAGATCTATACACTTATCGATTTTTTCGAATGGTGATCAGGAATTGGAATATACCATTTGGATACCATCTGATGTCAGGTAAGGAATCTGTTATCAGTGTTAGGATAATCAGACTCGTTTTCATGAAGATATAAGCTTTTTTCTGATATGTGCTCTATCGGTTTCACTGTAAAATCCATGAGGAAATGAAAACGGCTATTATCAGCGCGCGCCTCGAACGTGCGTGCGGGCACGTATATTATTGATCATCTAGCGTTTATTTGAAAACGATTCATAAATAGGCCGACAAATATCAACGTTCTGGAATATTCCAGTAAAAGGCGATTATCAGAGAATGGGCTGTTTTTCACCTGAAAACGGGCGCTTTTCAAAATGCTCTCAAACGGAAATGAAGCGATAAAAAACCAATCTGCCTTGACAACACTGACTGGAAAATGATTCTTTGATAAGCGACGGGCAGATTAGACACATAGCCATAATTTAAAACATAGATTAGGCGATATTAACGTTAACATTGGCGCCGATGGTGGCATTCAAGCACTAAGTCGTGCGCCCCCTGGTGGCACTGAAAGTGTTAAAGACCCCAGTGCATAGATTATTATATTCCACCAGGGGGCAGCGGCAGCCTACCGCCACTGGATCATAATGAGTGTGCTGAGCCTAATATCCAAACTTGGAAAATCGATATATCGAAACTTTGCGACCACGTTTCATGTTTATTTCGAGGAAATAATTTATCGCGATATTTATCGTTGTCGTTTTATCGCCCAGCCCTATAATACCATAATGCTTAATGTCATAATGCTTAACACATTGGACGCCAAAAACGAGTATACTCGTTGTTGTGCGCCAGAAACGAGTTAACTCGTTTTTGGGATCAATATTAAATTTTTTCGCCATGGCATTCATAATTCATCCAGCCTCCCTCCGGGACTGCAGCTGGACCCTGTGTGATATTGCAATGCCTCAATACCGCCGCCTGGTGGATGTCGGGCGAGTTACACTCTAAGCCAAACCGGAAGTGGCATCGAGCCAAACCGGTGCATCGAGGATATTCCTCCGGCAGTAATATCTTGTAGCGTGGATCTAGATACACCCTCGAGTGCATGGGATCGCTTTCGAAACGCAATAATCAATATGATTTAGGCGTTTATTGCGTCATACAAACGGGAAATGGATCTAGCAGATCGACGTCAAATTATTGGAATATTTTTCCTCCAGTCTCATCGGCGAACGGTAAGAGGAATATAACATTATTTTCAGCCCGATTGTTTATTCATTTCAAGGCAATCCATCTGATCAACGTATCAACCCATAGTAAGAAAAGACGCTACTGACTATCAAGGAATTATAAACACCCCCCCCCCCCCTTTCCTTCACGCATGATGAAGCATAGTGTATACCGATCATAACATTTGAATTTTTTAATATAGCGTGTATAGGAAAGAAACGCCAATCGATAATCTATCATATGCGTCAGGGCCTATAACTCGCATTTTAGGAATTACTGCAGAAAACCTTAAAAACATACTTATATTCTCGACAGTACTAACACGACAATGTATGAATGAAAAAATATAACGTTCCCACATCCGGAACGATAGATACCCGATGTTGAATGGGCCATAGTAATGTCGATATAGCTATAATATTTAAAAAGTTATAGCCCTGCAAAGAAGGTAAACATCTCCATAGGATTACAGCACTGGCAGACTGGGCATAAGGATGGGTACAATGCATGGCGGACAATGTGTTAATGTCATAATGCTTAATGTCATAATACCATAATGCTTAATGTCATAATGCTTAATGCATAAGGATGGGTACAATGCATGGCGGACAATGTGTTAATGTCATAATGCTTAATGTCATAATACCATAATGCTTAATGTCATAATGCTTAATGTCATAATGCACAATGCCACAGTGCTTATGCTTCAGTGCCCAATATATGCACAATGCTTGGACCCCTGCAATGGCCACAAGAGGCTATATTTTAGACTTTTATTTTTTACATGAATTCCTATTGACTCTAGATTTTTATATTTTGTATCTTATTGGCTGTGATGATTATGAAATACAAAAGGGTGATTATTGAAAGGTCCAGTAAAGAGGAGGGAGGTTGTAACTTGTAACTTAATATAAGAGTAACTCATTAATGGAGATGTTGAAATGAATGACTTGTATTTGTTTGTTTCAGTTTTTGTTCTGATCTAGTCGGCATATACCTTTTGCTTCCTTTTTTTCTTTGATAAAATTTTTATTATTAATTACATGAAACAAGACAACACAATAACCACAGTAACAAAAAACATAACTCCACAGGAGAATAACAAACAATAATAATACAGAATAATAAATTATAAAGACAAAAAAGAAAAAGAAACAGTGTCCAACCTATCAAATATAGATGGCTACTTCAATAACAAAAAAGTGGTTGGGGTTGCGGGAAGATAATGCCACATTTGCCCAAACATCATCCCAGTCAAACTCGGGGTCCAACTCCGGGATATCCACACGCCAGATTGTATCCAATGATAAATTTTTATACGTGGATTGAATTAAGAGCGTATAAAAGTCTGAGACAAACCCTCTGGATGTCGTCCTGTCCACTATGAGCCTGAAGAAGGGGTGTGGGTGCAAAGCTTGAGCCCACGGTACGCCATGCGCCCTCAGTGCTGACCTTAGTTGAAGGTAAAGAAAGAAGGACTCGCCGGGAAGATCATAAAATTCTCTTAAGTCCTGAAACGCACGGAGGCCGTTCTTATCATAAATATCCTCCAGAGTATGCACTCCCCTCCTTTGCCATTGAGGAATATTAACCGGCTTGTGCCCAACAAGTAATTGCTGGTTATTAAAAATTGGAGAGTCCAGGTGCCATGGGCATTTAACCCCACACGACCTCTGTACATTACGCCACGTTTGGATCACGTGAGTTATGATCGGTCCATACCTCAGCCGGCATTTTGAAATAGAGACAGTGGAGTACACTACATCCTGCAATCTTAGCGGAGATACCGCCGCCGCTTCTAAGGAGCGCCACGATACAGCCTCTACAGGGTCTAGCCAGCACATCAGAGGTCTCAGTGAAAAGGACCAGAAATAAAGTTTAAAATCAGGGATTGCGAGGCCCCCATCTTGTTTTCTACGTTGAGTAGTAGCCCTTTTGATTCTCGGGCGTTTGTTATTCCAGATAAACTTAGATACCATCGATTGTACCTTGCGCCAGTGGTCTATTGGAGGGGGCAGGGGGAGCATTGAGCTAATAAAATTTATCCTAGGCAGGATGTTCATTTTGATTATGGAAGCCCGGGCTTGTAAGGAGTTAGGAAGGGACGACCACCTGTCTAGATCCTGGCGTATTTTATCATAAGTACCCGTGAAGTTGTACTTAGTAGTTTGGTTCAGCGTGGGGAATATCTCTATGCCCAAGTATTTAAAATGTTCTACTATGGGGATATCAGCTGGTAGTCGTACCGCCTTGGCCAGCTCATTAAGAGGTAGGCAGGCTGATTTGTTCCAGTTAATCTTAAAGCCTGACAATTTACCAAAGTCGTCGATTATCCTCAATAATTTTGTGGCCGACCGGGAGGGGTCGTCCATGAAAATCAGCAGGTCATCCGCATAGAGAGCAATTTTGTGTGGAGTATTATTGACCATTATGGGGACGATGTCCTCCGATTGCCTAATAAATTGGGCCAAAGGTTCGAGGGAAAGCGCGAACAGTCCTGGGCTCAGAGGACAACCCTGTCTAGAAGATCTGGAGACTGGAAAGAGTGTGGAACAGTTTTTGCCTGTCAGTATCATCGCAGACGGCGAGGCATACAGGACTTTAATCATATGAATAAAACTCTTCCCAAGACCCATGACCTCAAGTACCTTCCACAGGTATGACCACTCAAGTCTGTCAAACGCCTTCATGGCATCCAAAGACAGAACTGTGGATGGAGTTGTATTGTCTTTACTGTTATCGATTACATGCAACAGCCTCCTAAGATTATCTGCAGCCAGACGCCCCGGGATAAAACCAGTTTGATCGCAGTGCACCAATACAGACATAAATCTCTGCAGGCGACGGGCCAGCACCTTGGCAAACACTTTTAAATCGGCCCCGAGAAGACTCAAGGGTCTATAGCTACCACAATCATTGGGATCTTTGTCCTTCTTGAGAAGTAAAGAAATCAACGCCATATTGACATCTCTTGAGAACTCCCCTTGTTCTATAGCGTAATTGATCATATCGAGCATCAATGGACCCAGTTGGTCCCAGAAAGCTAAATACACTTTGGGTGGAATACCATCCCAGCCTGGTGCCTTACCCCTCTGCATTTCAACAATCGTCTCCCTCAATTCCACGAGAGTAATCGGTCTCCCCAGTTCCTTGGCCTCTTCCTCAGAAATGTGGGGTATCTCAAGCCCGCCAATGAACGATTCAAATTTAGAGTCATCAAGATTACCCTCTGAGCTATATAACTGTGAGTAAAACTCTTTAAAAGTGTCATTGATCTTTTTCGAATCAGTAGTGACTGCACCCTGGCTCGTCCTGATCGAGGGGATATCCGAGAAATGATCATTTGAGCGTATTTTCATTGCCAATAGATGGCTAGGTCTGGAGCCGTGAAAGTAGTAATTTTGTCTTGTCCTATGTATCAAGAACTCAGACTGTTGTTTAAGTATGGAGTTTATTTCTTTTTTGACTATCTTACGTTGTGTGTTTAGTCGCATATAATGTTTCCAGTCCTTCTAGCTTTTTTGACCGGGATTTTCGCAAATTGGAGGCAAATAGTGTGACATGACCCCTGATAAATCCTTTCAATGCGTTCCACAGGACCCTAGGGTCTTCTACTGTGCCAACGTTGATCTGCAAAAATTCAGCTAGTTTACTCCTGAACTCAGAACAGAAGTCATCGTTCTTTAGCAAGGTTGAATTAAAACGCCATCTGGGAGCTCTTGCAGAGAGCCTGCCAAAGGTTGCCGTAAGGAAAATCCCCTTGTGGTCTGAGAGAGCCAAGGGAACCAATGAGACATCGAAACTATCAAACATATTAGGGGACGCGAATGCATAGTCAATTCGAGAGAAGGTTTTGTGTCTGGCTGACAGGTGAGAGTAATCTTTGAGGGTGGGGTTGGATAAGCGCCAAAGGTCTGTGAGCCCCGTGTCCTGGGCCCACATCCTGAGGGCCTTAGAGGCCCGTTTTTGGTCGCTCGTTTCAGAGGGCCCGGACCTATCCATCTCCGCATCCCAGCACGCATTAAAATCGCCACCCACAATGAGAGCGTATCCATTAAGTTCCAACATATTCTTCGTGATTGTATTATAGAACGCTGAATCAAATGTGTTAGGAGCATACAATGCTATTATAGCCATCTTCCTATGCGAGAACTAAACTTTTGCTATAGTAATCCTTCCCTCCGTGTCCGACCATACGTCCAGGACTTTGATATCAAGGTTACGTCTTGTAACTATGACGACTCCTTTCGTCTTATCATCGGCTGAGGATGAGGAGATAACGTGATATTGCCGATTTGCCAGTCTTGACACATCACCTACCAATAAATGCGTCTCACTAAGGAGAGCAAGGTCAATATTTCTCCTCTTCAATAGCCAATGAACACTGGCACGCTTGTGTGGGGCGTTAAGCCCTCCTGCGTTCCAAATTAAAATATTCAATTTAGCCATGGTCGAGCTTGTCTAAATGCGTAGAGAACATACCAGTGTAGCTAGACTGCTCGAGGCGCTGATCCAGGCGGGCCCAGACGGTCAATCCCAGGAGTACAGAGGAGGAACAATTACACACATATAAGACAACAGCACATAAAACACATAAAAATACCACCCCAGTTACAACCCCCCCACCTTCTACTCTAAACCCTAACCCACCCGTCCTATTATAAGCCCTCCTATACCCACTCTCCAGTCCCCACCCTATGCCCCATCCACTGAGGATGGTCATCTTCCTATCACTTCCCACTAGAGACATGGATCCAATAAGACGCTCCCCACTCCAACCCCCCTCTAGATAAACCCCTGAGTAAACCCCCACTAGTCCAATAAACACAAATAATAATACAAATAAAATTCAATAAAGATATCGGTCGAAGACCACCTGAGCCTTGTCCCCAACATGAGACAACCATAATGGTAAAAATAGCCATTATTAAATAATAACTCCACATCAACCTGCAACCATCTATTTCCGAATCTGCGCTTCAACGTCGCAATGTTATAGCCCAAATGGGTACAGGAAAATTCAAAACAAAATTAAATTAAAGCATCCCAGCCGATAGTCTAAGGCAGGATCGGGTCACAGGTTAATTGTGCAAAATTGTGTGAACAGATGTCAATTAAACAATGACAATAATAAGAAAGGGAAAAAAGCGGGTATGGTCAAAGTGCACCCCTGTAGCAGTCCCTCTGATCAGGCACAACGGCTGAAATGACATAACCTATGTAAGAAAAGAATTAAACACATTAATTAATCCGGGGATGGTAACAGGCAATATCTGACACAACCTGTTATCATCTATTGTTTCAATAAAGATATCGGTCGAAAACCACTGTGAGCCTAGGCCTTAACATGAGATAACTTATAATGGAAAAAATATTAAATATAGTCATTATTATATAACAACTCAACATCAACCCTGCAACCATCTATTTCGGAGTCTGCGCATCAACGACGCAATGTTATAGCACAAATGGACAAAGGAAAAATCCAAAACAAAATTAAATTATAGTATACCAGCCAGTAGTCTAAGGTAGGATCGGTTCCAGGTAAATTGTGCAAACAAATGCCATTTAACAACGGCAATAATAAGAAGGGGAAAAAGGGGTTATGGTCAAAGTGCACATCTGTAACAGTCCCTCTGATCAGGCACAATTAAACACATTCATTAACCCGGGGATGATAATAGGCAATATCTGACAAAACCTGTTATCATATCTTGTTTATATACATATTCAACCGATCTTCTCCTACCGGAGCCCAAAGCTCAAAACAGCATGGATATAAAAATAACAGCATACAAGAATTTAGTTAAGGACCCGATCACCGTTGGATTGTGTGAGCCGATCACACTTATACAGCAACAACAACCAAAGTGCGTCACTATTAACGGGTCTCGAACGACTCCACGCAGGCGATAGACGCAGCCCGCTAGCTAGCCCGAGGCTAGCGCGTGAGCTAGTGATGAATCCGGATAGCACGTTAGAGTCTGTTATGTACATTGTTCAGCTAGCTCGCTAGCTTCCAAAGAGGCGATACACAAGTACGACCATGAGGTCAGCATTAGCAAGTAACAGAAGTCATTGGGAAGTCCCGCTAGTTGGATGGGCAGTGGACAGTTAGAGTGTCTGGGCATGACGGCAAGTATTTGTGAATAGTCGGCCCTATCAATGTATATAGGCCCACACCGCCAAGTCACTCACCCGACATAGATATCAAGCAACAGTCTCGGGTATCCCCTCGAGATATTCCTTCGCTTTAGCCAACGACCAAAATGAACGCAGACCATCGACCTTCTCCAACACAGATAATTTCGCGGGAGCGAATAGCGTGGGCCTCAGGCCTAGTTTCCATAGCCTGGACAGGACCACCTTGTATTCGCCTCTCTGTGCTTGAACCTCCGGCGTAAAGTCTTCGAAAATGGCCACTTTGTGATCGCCAAGCCTCAGATTACCCCTTCTGGTACGAGCCGACCGCATGATAAGTTCTCTCTGCTGAAGCCTGTTCAGCTTGACTATGATGGGCCTCGGCTCTTTGTTCACGCCGGGAGAAAACCTGCCCGCCCTGTAGGCCGACTCACAGACAGGAGGCGAGGGGAGGACGTCAGTTCCTAGTATTTTTTGCAGCAATTCGGGCATGGTCTCAGAGAGACGGCCTTCACCGCTGGCCTCCGGTACTCCAACAATCCTGACGTTGTGGCGTCTATCCCGGGACTGCATCTCCTCCATTGCCGACTGTAGTTTGTTGACTTCAGCCTGCCTAGCCAGCAGGGCGGACTCGAGACCCACCATCTTCTCGCCCTGTAATGATACCTCCGTCGTTAGCATGGCTAGTTCGTTAGCATTAGCCGAGGAGACAGCGTGCATCGACTCCATCTCGTCTATCAGCGGGACTACCGCCAGCCGTATTTCTTCTGATATCTCACGATGGAGGTTGACACAAAAATCCGCCAACACTTTCTTCTGTGCTTCAGCGAAGCGTGTCTCAGAGTCTGCGTGTAGCTTGGTCATGACCAAGAGCACAGCATCGCTAATCTCACAGACACCGGGCGACGATGCGGCCAGGCCCGGTGGTGGTTTGCTGGTTGGGGCGCTCATGGATCTGGTTTCCACCACCGACATCGCAGAAAGTCGAAAAAAGTCGACGACAGTATACTAAACACGACGACCTAGCAAACGGATAAAAAACAAATAAAAATTAAATAAAGACTAATGGGGAGAAACGTATATTCAGCACGGTAGAAGGGAGCTCATGTGAAACACGTCTACTCCATGATCGCTCAGCTCCGCCCCCATACCTTTTGCTTCCTAAAGATACTGGATGTACTATTGAAAATAACTTATTATTCATTAACAGTAATGATTGTGTAAATTATCTTGACTGATCGTCAAGTGATTTTGTTTGCAGATGGTTTTGTGGGAAGACATTTGAACACTGTTTGAAGGTGTACTTGGTTATGGAGGACTAATGATGAAGTGGTTGATATATCGAAAGACTGAATCAAAATTGCGACAGGTTTATTGCAATAAGGGGTAGGACCTGATGAGCACCTTGGTTCTTCATATTCCTTTTCAGACAAGAGACTGTTTTGTTTGTTTATGTCGAAAGTGTCGAAATAAACTAATAATTAATTCCTAGTCTTGTGTCTGTTGGTGCTTGTGTCACAGGCAGCAGATGATGGCAGCTCCTGGTGGTACTGGAGGTAAACCGGGAGTGTGAGAAGCAGTCTGGCTGAAGGGTGAGTGAGGATATAATTTCATACAAGTGGTCGTTAACAGGCCAAGCAATCAGATTAGCCATAGAGGCGTCACAGCTGTCCTGATAAGTCCATGTGAAATAGAATTGCATTGCAATTGTGTAACCCTGTTACACAGCAACATAGACCATTATTCAGTGTTACTACTGTAGTAACTCTGTTACACACCAACATAGACTATTATTCAGTGTTGTTACTACTGTAGTAACCTGTTACACACCAACATAGACCATTATTCAGTGTTACTACTGTAGTAACTCTGTTACACACCAACATAGACTTACCACCTGTGTTCAATAGGTGTCAAAAGGACAATAGATGTATTGTTGTGTATCAATCATAAACATTTCATGAGAATATAAATCTGAACTGGTTGCTTTTATTTTTATTATTGTTTGTTTTTTAATATTTCAGGCCGAGGACTAATTTGACAGAAACCACTGAACAAAGCATCCGTGCATCGTCATCAATCTATGACTGCCTCTAAATAGGACTGTGGCGTCGAGTGGACAAAATGGAGGCTGTCTCTCTTGTTTGGATCCTTCGTCATCAGCCAGCATGGGAAATAACTACTCACGCCAGGATGGATATCACCAGGACTAAACACATCACTCTCTGGGTATTCTGACAGGGACAGAGAGAGAAGGGGGGAAGAATATTTATTGTAGAATCTGTGTAGGATGTAGAGTCTTACACCACTCTTTATATAGCCTGTCGGAACCGGTTTTCATCTCTGAACCACTGGACCTGAACGGCTCACACTGGGCGTCCTGTCTTAGGACCTTGGGCCTGGAAGAACACTGGACTGGACTGCGCTCTCCTCTCCCAGCAATCAGAACCTGTATGAACCCAAGTCATCCGGTTTCCAGTCGCCTAGCGTGGCTTGTTTGTACGTCTTGGTTTTTGTGGACCTGAAGCCAGTTCTTAAAGGAATCTACTGAGGGGACTCGAGAGAATGAGGACTGGTGATGAAGAGGAGTTGAGCTGTTATTATTTTTTTTTATTTTATATAATTCTCTGTTCCAAACACATTTTTTTTTTTTTTTTTTTTTAAACTCAGGTGTAGAAAAGGAGGTACTATTGAGACTCGTCATCCCAACCCTGTCAACTCACAATGCCCTTTGCGGTTGCCTTGGTTTTAATGTTGAATGTATGTATGAATGACTAGATTATATATAGCGAGTACAGCACAGCACACCACAGCCCTGTGTGACCGGGACAGGCGACCTGACGACCTGAAAACAGGCCAGACACTGTCCACCTCCATCCTGGCTAGAATCAACAAACTCTTTGCTTTAGTTCTGGGGGTAAACTTTTTATGCATCTTTCAAAAGCTGCCTTCACTGTTAATGAGAATGTCTTTGAGTTCATAGATGGCAGAGAGAGGGGGGAGGGAGGGGGAGAGAGAGAGAGAAAGAGATAGAGATAGAGTCGTATCTAGATATGCCTCTGCTATGCACTAGGGATGTTATTAGTCTACACATACTGGAATTTAGTGGCCTTGGATAGTTTAATTTTTTTTATAATTTTTTTTGTTGGTGCTTGTTACCATGTATATATGAATATATATTAAGTACAACTCTTCACTGTAGCTGACTGGCTGCTGGTCCCCGAAGAGGGAATTCTAAAGTTCTCCCACAGTGACGTGTCCTCCTGCTGGCTGAGATATGCACATGCACAGAACACTAGAGTTAACTATTTGTATGCTACGCTCTGCCCACAATGTTGATATTGTCATCTTCCATATCAAATCCCAGTGTTGTGTGTGTGTGTGTTTTTTTTTTCTTTTGTATGTTTTGCATTCCACCCACACATGGTTGCCCCACTGAAGCTCCTTACTGGATGTTGTTTCTCCTGTATGTCTGTTAAGTGACATTAGATTCTGTTGGATGGCAACATCTCTGCATGCTTTGTTTTTCCAGTGCTTCCTCTTCCCATTTCAATATATTGAACGTGTTCTCAGGGTGTACAGTTTCTATATACGGGTATTTTAATGACTTATCTGAAGGAGGAGCAACACGAGGACAAATAGTACTGGAATTGTGACAAATTTATCCACCTCAAAACTTTTATGTGAAGAAAAACGATGATCTTTCTCTTGAGTCTTTTATTGTCGTGACTGGAGACCATGTTTGGCTTGATACGCTGCCGACCTATTGGACTGCTTTTTCTGTTTTTTGTAAGAAGAATTTCTTTAGGATTTGTGAATTCTTTTTTTTTTGGGTCAAAGTTGTTTGGATGTGGGATGGATATAAGTTGAATAATTTCTACATTCCTGTTTTGTAGACTTTGTCACAACAGTGTTTTCTTTTCTCCTGTATGTTTCTTTTTGAGAACGTATCATCTCATAACCGTGTGGATTGTGAGGAAGTTCTTTGATTTCTCCCCAACCGTTCATATTGAGGACTACATAAAAGAAAGAAGGGTCACTGTGTAGTGCATGAACGCACATCGGTGCCAAGTCTGGAAACTTTCGGTTCGGACGACGATTTGAGTTGAATGGGATCAGCCGTCAACTAGTTTATGACCGGTCATTTAAACAGGTTATTACCTCTGATGTCAGAATCATCTGCAATTTGTTGCATTGTTAATTAGCTAACGTTTGATATATTGGTTTATGTATATTAACTCGGATAGCTGGTATATTATGAATTTGAATACAAGCTTCAATAGAACTGCCACCAAAGTCTGACACCAAGCAGAGCATAGAACGCTGGTCTTCTGACGTGACGACCCTAACTTATTTTATAGTCTCCTTGGTTCATATCAACGTTGCCCCTGTGAGCACCGCCGGTGCAAAGTCTCTCGATGGCAGCAAATTAATCTACCTCATGACAGCCAGTCAGTGGCTAAACCACTAAAGTCCGTCCACCTCCTACCTTGCTCTGCCAGACTCCCGTACGTTCCAAGATTTTACCACCGACCGGTTACCACACATTTCTTTCAGAGTGGCCTTACTATACCTTACCATCTTGGGAAAAGCTTTCTGTTTATGTGTCACTTTGCTCTGCCAAACCACGGCACAGACTGACCTCGAAATAAAGTGTTTTCATGTGACTCCTCTCAAACTGTTTGTCAGAGAGTGACTGTTGGATCCTTTTGGAAGTGTAGTGAGTCCAGTTGTTCTTTGGTTCAAAGGTTTTTTTCCATCTCTTAAGGGGAGCATTAGTAAATGCGCATTATGTCTAGATGTCATCAGAACGGGACTCTCATCAGCTGTACAGATTGAGCATAATATGTCTAGATGTCATCAGAATGGGACTCCCATCAGCTGTACAGATTGAGCATTAGATGTCATCAGAACAGGACTCCCATCAGCTGTACAGATTGAGCATAATATGTCTAGATGTCATCAGAAAGGGACTCCCATCAGCTGTACAGATTGAGCATAATATGTCTAGATGTCATCAGAAAGGGACTTCCATCAGCTATACAGATGCATGCCCCTCTGCCCGCTGAGGTTTTAAGTTTTTATTTTTATTTTAACTAGACAACCTGTAGGCTTTACCTGTGGTTGTACAGTATAGGGTCTCTTAGGCAAGATAGAGTTTGGCAGCATTATAACGCCCTAGTAATAGTCAGCTAAGGCATTATAAGAAAACATATTCAAGGAGGGATAATGGCATAGGAGAATTCTAGAAGCTGTGAGACAATATTATACCGTTGTCCCACAATACTTGTACAACGATGTATTGCTGTTTTTGCTATTAAAAAAGAAAAGAAAAAAATAGGGAATGTTCTCATTATTTAGTGGGCCTATTAGACCGGGCCTTCTCAGAGGTAGTGTGTTCACTTAACGCTGTCCAGTGTATGAAGGACGGTGGTGTTTTGTTTTTGTTTTTTTAAATGTCTGAGGTTGTGATACTGTTAAAAGTGTACAGATGAGTTTTTTTTTTGTCTCTCGACCAGAAGATTAGAAGTCTGTACACAAGGCTCACTTCACTCTCTCTTTACTCTGCTGTCACCTGTCTGCACTAGTGAAAAACATCTAGATTTGATTAAATGTGAATCATATTTATTTGCTCTTTTACCAATTTTTGTACATTATTTTGGACTTGTTTTTAATATAAATGTGATGTCTGGTTATTTTTGTTTTGTTTTGAAGCAGTTGACTTTTACCTCAGTAGCGTGGTGGCATCGAAAAAATACCCTTTTTATGTTTACAAGTTCTTATCTGACTGACATAGATTATTTTGGAAATGGACCGAAGTATTTTCTATACTGTACATTTCTTAGAAATAAACAACTTTTTCTTGAAAATTAGTATGTTGTCTGCACTCTTTTTAGGGTGGTTTTATGCTTTGTTTAGACTGCAGGTAAATCTGATTCCTTTCTCAAATCAGATATTTTAACTGTCCACACTGTTTAATTTAGTTATTTATCTACCATGAGAACATATTTGAGAGGTGAAAGGCCTGATTAGGTTTAGGGTCTAATGACTTAATGGAAATATGACAACGGGTACATTTATAGCTCAGGGTTTGGCAGAAGATTACACCACCATAGGCCAGTTACAGTAATTCCTTTTATAAAGGGAGGCAATGGACGCTTTCATTGCCTTTGAGAGCCATGGCGAGGGTATAATTTAATATTCCAGATGATAAACTGGTGTCTAAACGGAAAAAGCTGAATGTAATGAAACGCAAACAGGCTAAACAAGCGGGACGCTGCAACACAATGGGCTTCTTTATTATGTCTCTACTCTATTGAAGCGCCAGTGTCCACTTCAATTACTTATATCTTGTTGACGCGTAGCATCCCCTGTCCGACTTGTGGACGTGTGTGACGTAGAGCACTGTTTGGGGAAGTAGATGGTGCAGGCAGGACAACTCGAGTTACAGCCTTCACACCGAAACAGGAGAACGCCAAACCTGTTTGGTTTTTAGCACGACAGAGCAGAAAAGCATCACCCAATTCATCGAGGCAGGTATGTTAAGAGTGAGAGAGGCTACTCGAGTCGACACCGTTCTAAACGGAGACAAAGACAACAGTCCAGCTGGAAAACACGTAGCTCAGCCAAGGCTCAGTTCGGGTTGCGAGTAACGTTGTTACGAGCTCACAGCAGCACGGTTTGTGTCGTTCGGTTTTAACGTGGCCGTCGACAGGAATAATGTATTTGGCAACAGTCAACACAGTCTTGAAATTTGTAGCAAACCGGAGGCTACCTCGTAATCTGTCTCTCAAGCGGTTTGTTTACAAAGCCGCACGTCGGCTGCAGCTGTCGGAGAGCGTTATTGCTGGTCGGAGGTGAGAGACTGCCCCCCTGTGCTTTAAATGAGGTACTTCTCTTGTGTGGGATAAAGGCTATTATTTTGACGGACCATTTTTTTTTCTTTACTTTATTTTTTTATTTCTTAACATTCACTGTTTTTATCTTGTAGATTGACACTTTCTCCTTTAGGCTATGTGTTTGCTATTCGTCTTTATCGTCTGTTGTATCCATTTTCAACATCGATATCATCAAAAGACCTAGAACCACACAGGCTACTGTTCTTTTTGAGAAACAGCCTAATCTCTCTAGAAGAACCCTTTAGACCCTTTACATGTTATTTTGCGCACAGCCAGGAATTAGCATGTTCAAAAATAATTATAATAATAATCTTTATTTGTATAGCACCTTTCATACAATAATTGCAGCCCAAAGTGCTTCACAGTAGTCCAATAGACATAAAATGAGCATAAAATAGACGGAATAAAAGCAATGCAGAGTAAGAAAAGGTAAAAGCAATGCAGGTAATACTATGGTTAATGAATTAACAGAATATCATTACACATGTGGACTAGATTAGCTGCTTCATACCCAAGCCTGATGTGGAATAATGAAATACCTGTCTGTTTCATTACATCTGTAGACTAGAGTGAGGAGTAATATAAAATATTGTATTTATAAAAAAGAACTTAAAAAATAACATAGGCCTACTGAACAAATATGAAAACAGGTGCTCAGTAAGTACCATTGACATAGGACAGGGTAAGCTGTTTTGTTTTTGATATTTGATGTTTCCTTCTGAAGTCAAATAGATGTTTAAAGGACAGGCATTATAAACTGTAGCTTCTTCAGCCTACACCTGTTTCAGACTATTATAAACTAGCTTCAGCCTACACCTGTTTCAGACTATTATAAACTAGCTTCAGCCTACACCTGTTTCAGACTATTATAAACTAGCTTCAGCCTACACCTGTTTCAGACTGCATTATAAACTAGCTTCAGCCTACACCTGTTTCAGACTGCATTATAAACTAGCTTCAGCCTACACCTGTTTCAGACTGCATTATAAACTAGCTTCAGCCTACACCTGTTTCAGACTATTATAAACTAGCTTCAGCCTACACCTGTTTCAGACTATTATAAACTAGCTTCAGCCTACACCTGTTTCAGACTGCATTATAAACTAGCTTCAGCCTACACCTGTTTCAGACTATTATAAACTAGCTTCAGCCTACACCTGTTTCAGACTATTATAAACTAGCTTCAGCCTACACCTGTTTCAGACTGCATTATAAACTAGCTTCAGCCTACACCTGTTTCAGACTGCATTATAAACTAGCTTCAGCCTACACCTGTTTCAGACTGCATTATAAACTAGCTTCAGCCTACACCTGTTTCAGACTGCATTATAAACTAGCTTCAGCCTACACCTGTTTCAGACTATTATAAACTAGCTTCAGCCTACACCTGTTTCAGACTGCATTATAAACTAGCTTCAGCCTACACCCGTTTCAGACTGCATTATAAACTAGCTTCAGCCTACACCTGTTTCAGACTGCATTATAAACTAGCTTCAGCCTACACCTGTTTCAGACTGCATTATAAACTAGCTTCAGCCTACACCTGTTTCAGACTGCATTATAAACTAGCTTCAGCCTACACCTGTTTCAGACTGCATTATAAACTAGCTTCAGCCTACACCTGTTTCAGACTGCATTATAAACTAGCTTCAGCCTACACCTGTTTCAGACTATTATAAACTAGCTTCAGCCTACACCTGTTTCAGACTATTATAAACTAGCTTCAGTTCAGCCTACACCTGTTTCAGACTGCATTATAAACTAGCTTCAGCCTACACCTGTTTCAGACTGCATTATAAACTAGCTTCAGCCTACACCTGTTTCAGACTGCATTATAAACTGTAGCTTCAGCCTACACCTGTTTCAGACTATTATAAACTAGCTTCAGCCTACACCTGTTTCAGACTATTATAAACTAGCTTCAGCCTACACCTGTTTCAGACTGCATTATAAACTAGCTTCAGCCTACACCTCTTTCAGACTGCATTATAAACTAGCTTCAGCCTACACCTGTTTCAGACTGCATTATAAACTAGCTTCAGCCTACACCTGTTTCAGACTGCATTATAAACTATCTTCAGCCTACACCTGTTTCAGACTGCATTATGAACTGTAGCTTCAGCCTACACCTGTTTCAGACTATTATAAACTAGCTTCAGCCTACACCTGTTTCAGACTATTATAAACTAGCTTCAGCCTACACCTGTTTCAGACTGCATTATAAACTAGCTTCAGCCTACACCTGTTTCAGACTGCATTATAAACTAGCTTCAGCCTACACCTGTTTCAGACTGCATTATAAACTAGCTTCAGCCTACACCTGTTTCAGACTGCATTATAAACTAGCTTCAGCCTACACCTGTTTCAGACTGCATTATAAACTATCTTCAGCCTACACCTGTTTCAGACTGCATTATGAACTGTAGCTTCAGCCTACACCTTAGCCCCTTTCGTGACTGTATTGCACGCCAACAAAGTTTGGCAGAGTGAATCCACAGTCCCTTGCTCCTCAATAGGAAACCACCCTAGATTTACTCTGAAGAACTGGTCCGACGCGAAACGTTCGTTATACAAGTATCGCAGAGAAATTTCAAAGGTACTCACAGTTGCACAAGGGTCTTGGACAGAGAATCGCAATGGTTTGAAAGCTCGGCGTTGCTAATAAACATTTAAAATAATTTACACCTACACCTGTTTCAGACTGCATTATAAACTGTAGCTTCAGACTACACCTGGTTCAGACTGCATTATAAACTAGCTTCAGCCTACACCTGGTTCAGACTGCATTATAAACTAGCTACAGCCTACACTCGTTTCATACTGCATTATAAACTAACTAGCTTCAGACTACACCTGTTTCAGACTGCATTATAAACTAACTAGCTTCAGACTACACCTGTTTCATACTGCATTATAAACTAACTAGCTTCAGACTACACCTGTTTCAGACTGCATTATAAACTAACTAGCTTCAGCCTACACCTGTTTCAGACTGCATTATAAACTAACTAGCTTCAGCCTACACCTGTTTCAGACTGCATTATAAACTAACTAGCTTCAGACTACACCTGTTTCAGACTGCATTATAAACTAACTAGCTTCAGCCTACACCTGTTTCAGACTGCATTATAAACTAACTAGCTTCAGACTACACCTGTTTCAGACTGCATTATAAACTGTAGCTTCAGACTACACCTGTTTCTCACTGCAGGAACAGTAAACTGCAGTAGTAATATACAATGTGCAGGTGATTAAACTGGATATAAAATATATAAATTAGTACTACTGAGTAAGAGTGCTAATCAGATGTGTGTACAGTGTTATAGTATTATTATGTGATACAGATACTATGGTAGTTAGTCATACTGGGCAGCGGTAGGTAAGGGATATGTACAAATATAGTATCACTATCTACAGATATATATAAGGATTATATGCAGGTATGTACATACAGATGTGTGGATACATATATATACAGTATGTACATCATTATTGTACATGCTATCATACAGAGTTATATGGGTTATATGCAGGTGTATAAATTGGTATATAGAAAGGATTATATTGTATTGTTTTCCATTGAGGTACTTGAGTATATACCTAATTTTTTTTATGTATATAGGTAGGTAAGGTATGTATGTATGTATGTATGTGTATATATGAATTTGTATATTTATACACATGACCTTCTGTTGTTATTATTGAATGCAAATCAAAATAAAATGGTGTCATGAAACTGCTGAAATTCAACTACGCATTTTTTTTGACCTCCCTCTCTGATCGTCTGGTCTGATGGTTGTTCCTCAGCGGAGCAGACGCCACACACACGACCACAGTGGAGCAGAAACACCACTGTAACCATGGCTGCCGAGCTCCAGCCTCGCCGTACGTCCGCATGGTGTCTGCTACTGCTGTGCTGTGCCTCCCTGAGCGCCGCCAGCCCAGACCCCAGGGTCAGGGAGGCTCTCATGAAGGAGGAGGCCTCCATGCAGACAGGGGGCGCTCTGTCGCTGTCCACGGCTGAGCTGACGCTGGACGCTCTGCTGCACAAGCTGAAGGTGCAGGAGATGGAGAAGGCAGCCTTCCCTCCTGCCCAGCACTTCTTCAAGGTCAGGCGGCTCATCCAGAGCAGCCCCATCTATAGCCTGCTGCGCAAAATGCCCAAAGGTACCTGCGCCGGTACACAGTGCTGCTGACCGTCTCATTTCTATTGAAGTATTGTCAACTCAGACTCTCCTTGAAGGGAGAATCCACCCTAAAACAGAACGTACATTGTGCTGTACCAATGATCTTGGACAGTTGCTGCAATATCTCCAAAGATAACAGACAACTGGCTCCCTGAGCTGAAGATCAGGAGCATCAAGACGTGATTCTTCTGCCATCAAGTGACATTTTGGAGTTGGTCCAGTGACAATGAATTAATGACCAATCTTGTGGGCTGATATAATCTTATTTTGAACTCTTACATCCAGAACATGTACCTATGTTGCAGTAAAGTCCCCATGGTTACTGTGCACATATGCCTTGTCTCTGTTAGCCAGGGTTTAGCCATGCTGTGGCCTTGTCTCCACTAGCCAGGGTTTAGCCATGCTGTGGCCTTGTCTCCATTAGCCAGGATTTAGCCATGCTGTGGCCTTGTCACCACTAGCCGTGGCCTTGTCTCCACTAGCCAGGGTTTAGCCATGCTGTGGCCATGTCTCCACTAGCCAGGGTTTAGCCGTGCTGTGGCCTTGTCTCCATTAGCCAGGATTTAGCCATGCCGTGGCCTTGTCTCCACTAGGGGGTTTAGCCATGCTATGGCCTTGTCACCACTAGCCGTGGCCTTGTCTCCACTAGCCAGGGTTTAGCCATACTGTGGCCTTGTCTCCACTAGCCAGGGTTTAGCCATGCTGTGGCCTTGTCTCCATTAGCCAGGATTTCGCCATGCCGTGGCCTTGTCTCCACTAGCCAGGGTTTAGCCATGCTGTGGCCTTATCACATGTCAGTTCTATTTCAGGGTGGATCTTCTCTTTAATGGTATATCTTCTGTCATTTTATTTGTACTTTATTTTACCTCAATTTACTGGGTGACCGTGACAGTTGCAGATGTGTGTAAACAACAATTAAAAGTAGTGAGGGGGATCAATTTGCCTTTTGCATCTCGTTCCAACTGCTGGGAGCAGCATGTTGGAAGGAGGATTGACCAAAGGAAGTGTTAAACCAAAGGAAGTGTTAACACGGGGGAACATCTAGCGAGATATGGTGAGCAGCTCTGGCGTTACAGGGAGTAGACGTTGGGCCTCATCACAGTTCTGTCCACACGTAACGTCCCCATCTGTCTGGTCTCAGGCGCAGCTCTCCATCTTCATGACTTCTCCGCGGTGGACGTGGAGTGGGTGGTGAGGAACGTGACCTACCGACCTCACTGCTACATGTGCCTCACTAGCGAGAGGTCCATGCGCTTCCTCTTCTCTCTGGGCACGCCAGAACCCGCACCACAGTGCTCCTCCCCTTGGACCCTGCTGGAGAGCCTCAGAGACAAGATGGGGAACACCACTTATCTGGACGACAGGTAGGGCTCCTGACTGTTGCTTCTGGACGTCAACAAGGAACTGGTTGTTTAGGGTTTTGCGTGAGTTGTTTCCTGGAAAAATCCTTAGATGCCAAGGATTTCAGAATCAATGGTGAGTGCAATGTGTGGATGAGTGAGCTAGTGTGGTGTAAGTGTTAGTGTTAATATGTCAAAGGATTCCCAGTTGAGTGTTGCTACAACCTTAGCCCCTTTCGTGACTTTCGGTTTGCAAGCCTGGGGCTTTTGTGACCGGAGTCACTTGCCCACACGCCCCGATTACCCAGTAGAGAAACGACCAAGCGTCATCAAGGGGCTCGCGGTGTGTCAAGAATACATCAGATCTGAATTTCAAAGATACCCAGCGTACAATATGGGTCTAACACAGCTTCACGATGGGGTCTGGAAGCTCAGAGTTGCCAATAAACAGTTTAAAACATTGTTGGGAAACACAAGTGCTACTCACAGCGAACTCTGGCAGCAAGATGGCGTCTTCTCCTTCTGCAACTTTCCTTGTCGCATGCCTGGTGCGTTTAGCAATCACTGCGCTCCCTATCGGTACCTGTTGGTCATTACCTATAGGCCATTACAGGGTAGAATCTGCTGAGCGCGTCTCCTGTGTATTGTTGTAATGACCAACAGGGACCGATAGGGAGTGCAGTGATCGCTGGACGCACCAGCCATTTTGCCAAGGTTCGCTCTGTGAGTACACGTTTTATGAAAATGATTTAAAATGTTTATCAGCAACTCCGAGCTTCCAGACCCCATCGTGAAGCTGTGTTAGACCCATATTGTACGCTGGGTATCTTTGAAATTCAGATCTGATGTATTCTTGACACACCGCGAGCCCCTTGATGACGCTTGGTCGTTTCTCTACTGGGTAATCGGGGCGTGTGGGCAAGTGACTCCGGTCACAAAAGCCCCAGGCTTGCAAACCGAAAGTCACGAAAGGGGCTACTACAACCTGAGCCTAGGAGTGGAGAAAGCAGACAAAGAGGGGGTTAGACAGGGAAACATATACTGTGAGTGTGCTCTGCACTGCACAGGTGAGAGTAATTGGGTTAACGACCTACCATGCTCGAGTCTAGTCAGTAGACTCCCCATTTGCAGGTAGAGTGGGGGTCGTCACAAGAGTGTGTGAATGAATGCATGATTGAATGCATGCATGAATGAATGAATCTTTGCTTAAAAAAATAAGTATCTTATTACAAGACATTTTGACAAATTAGCATTTGTCTTTATGAAACCATAGATCTTAAGAGGTGGTCATTGCACTTTACATCATCTCATTAATTTGCACAAGAACAGTAATGTGGAAAAAAGCTAATTATCAAGATTTGTGGATTAATTATCTTAAATCGGTCAACAACATCCCATGAGTCAACTAAGAACATCCTTATTTGGAGACCGTTTGTTTAGCAGAAATATCTAATGTCTTTACTAACACAGTTACCTCATTCCATCGTTCACTTATGTTCCCTGCCTCCTTTGTGCTGTGTGTAAAGGCACAACATATTCCAGTTAACGGTATCTTTTTTTAATGATTTGTTACGGCGTAGTCGTTCTATATGAATTGAAAATGGGGGACCCTGATGTAAACAAAACAAACGTCTTTCTCAGGTCTGCATCCCCTTAACAATTGTGTGTATTGAGCCGTACTGTATTGTACCCATTCTGCAATCTGTTAAATAAAGTATTCATTCATTCATTCAGTCAGTCAATACTTCCATGCGTATAAATTGAGGAAGCGAGCGAGTCCGCAGCCGCTCGTTCTGCCGCGCGCGGCAGCAGCAGAGCAGAGCGGTGGATAGGGGGGCGGGTCACGTGGGGGTCGCGGCCAATCAGAGGAACCCGGAAACCGAATTCCGTTGCGGAAAGGATACACGCCCCCTGGACCCCCCTAGAGGGGCAGAGGTTCACCCACCACCACCACAGTCTCACAAAATCCTGTGGGAAACACTGATGTGCTATAGGTTGTAGGGCTGTCCCCGACTAAGGATTTGGATAGTCGACTTTGATTGGCCGAAATTTGCAGATAGTCGACTCGACTACCCCCCCGAATGCAAAAAATATATATAATAATTATACTTTAAACATTTAAAATGTATCATTCCATTTGGGCTGTGGGGGGTGCTTAATGTCTGAAGGAGTCGACTGAAGACTTCTTGTCCTCTGCAAAAGCATGCAATTGGTCCACATCTTGATATTTGTCTAGTGTGTTCATTAGATGCGTGAAATCCTCTTTCAATGCCTCTGTGCCCATTGTCTTAGGCAGTTAGCCTTGCTGGTATGCGCGCCATTAGTGTTATCCACGCTTCTAGGCCTCTTTGCTTTTATTTATTTATTTGTTTATTTAGACGGGACAGAGCATATTACTGGACACTACAAATAAATGCAGTGTAAATACACCGGATTTAGCAAGGATGCTAATTTTCATCCGCAGTCCCCACACAAAGCATAAAAACGAAACATGCAGGCAGTGAAGGACATAACATGTTATGAGCCAAGGCATAAAAACATACATACAGAAAAAAATACAAGGTATAAAGGGCGCACTACAATACTATTTGACTACATGGTCACAGGTTTGGTTGTCGAGTAACCATTTTTTTTGATTGAATTTAAAAATGGAAATTATGTACAATCTCGTATGGTCAGTGGTAGATAATTCCAGATTAAACAGCCCTGGACTGAGAGGGTGTTTTTAGCAAAGGCGGTTTGCCAGAAGGGCACTTCGCAATCCCCTCTAGTGGTTGCTCTAGTGCTGATTCCTCTATCGGGCTTCCTTTCTATGAATTCCCTCAGAGGGGGCAGGCATAGACCATGTAGGGTCTTGTAAATAACAATAGCCTGTTTAAAAAAAAAAATAATGGCAAAACTAAAGAAATTGTACCTCTGAAGAATCTGACAGTGGTAATATGAGTGAGGTTTCTTATCCAATACTTTAAGTGCACTCTTGTATAGCTGTTCTATGAGTTTGAGGATCATCACACCTGTGCAAGACCAGTTTGTGAAGCAGTACTCAATGTGTGATAGAATCATACAGTGAAGATAGGATCTAGCAGCACTGACTGTCAGGAAGGAAAGAATGATAATAAATAATATATTTAATATATATATATTATATAAATATTTGTTTGCATTCGACTAAGTGGTATTTTGTGGTACTTTGGGGCACTTTGGGGTATTTTGTGGTACTTTGGGGTATTTTGGGGCACTTTGGGGTATTCTGTGGTACTTCAGGGTATTTTGTGGTACCATGGGGTATTTTTAGGGTACTTTGTGGTATTTTGGGGTATACTTTGGGGTACTTTGTGGTTCTTTGTGGTACTTTATGGTGATTAGTAGGACCCCAATAGAAAGACAAGTGTCAAAACAGATGTCAGGTAGCACAGATATTAAACCGATGTCATACAGACGTCTTCAGGTAGATATACAGATGTCTTCAGGTAGATATCATACAGATGTCTTCAGGTAGATATCATACAGATGTCTTCAGGTAGATATCATACAGATGTCTTCGGGTAGATATCATACAGATGTCTTCGGGTAGATATATACAGATGTCTTCGGGTAGATATCATACAGATGTCTTCGGGTAGATATCATACAGATGTCTTCGGGTAGATATCATACAGATGTCTTCGGGTAGATATCATACAGATGTCTTCAGGTAGATATCATACAGATGTCTTCAGGTAGATATCTTACAGATGTCTTCAGGTAGATATCATACAGATGTCTTCAGGTAGATATCATACAGATGTCTTCAGGTGGATATACAGATGTCTTCAGGTAGATATCATACAGATGTCTTCAGGTAGATATACAGATGTCTTCGGGTAGATATCATACAGATGTCTTCAGGTAGATATCATACAGATGTCTTCAGGTAGATATCATACAGATGTCTTCAGGTGGCCCATACAGTATATCCAGATAATGCTGCCCATGAACACAAACCACAGTAACTTCAATTGGTGAAACTGAGAAGAATCACTTCCAGTTCCTTAATCTCCCATCCAGCTGAAAGTCATGTAAAGGTAGATTGTGCATTATTAGTACTTATTACATGGCGTTTTCACATTCGCCGAAATGCTTGCTTGTGATTGGTCAATAGCGCTCGTCAGAGGTCTGATATTACTCGATAACAGACCTCTGCCGAACAATAATGACCGCTGTGCGCAGCTGGACCAATCAAGCCCACTACACACACTGTATCAGTGCTGCTCAGCATATGCACAGCTGCACTCAGTCATGCAATCAGACCACAGACCTGCCGGCTGCCGATAATAATAATCACTTTATTTGGGCTGACGGAGCCACAGAACAACTGCGTCTGCATTTGATCTCGTCTTGTCGATGAATTAGGTATATTGTTAGTAAGTTAGCCATGTAATAAGCAGGATAATGTATAGCCTATACTCGGTCATTGTCGCAAAAAATAATTGACCTTCACTGACGTTTAAAACACCTCGGCTGCGCCTCGGTGTTCTAAACTCTGTGTCGGTCAATTATTTTGCGACAATGACCTCGTAGCTATACATTATCCCTTACTTATTACATGGCGTTTTCACATTCGCCGAAATGCTTGCTTGTGATTGGTCAATAGCGCGCGTCAGAGGTCCGATATTACCCGATAACGGACCTCTGTGGAACAATAATGACCGCTGTGCGCAGCTGTTCGCAATCAAGCCCACTGACATCAGTGCAATCAGACACTGCCGGCTGCCGGGGAAGCTGCCGGCAATGACAGGGCGGAGCGACGAGCGGAGCCAGAACCAGTGTTGCGAGTCGATGTAAAATGAATTAGGTATATTGTTAGTAAGTTAGCCATGTGATAAGCGGGATAATGTATAGCTATACTCGATCATTGTCGCAAAATAATTGACCTTCACTGACGCTTAAAACACCTCGCCGAGGCGGCTCGGTATTTTAAACTCTGTCGGTCAATTATTTTGCGACAATGACCTCGTAGCTATACATTATCCCTTACATGTATTAGTACATTATATATACTTTGTTATGCCCCAGCCTATTGGGGAACCAGGACATAACATGGCTGAAGGTCACCTCCCATCCTGCTCCCCAAACCAGGTACAAATCATGACAGATAGTTGTAAGAAATTAAAGACATTGTTGCCTTTTTAACTAAACAAGAAAAAGTGTTATTAAAGATAACTACCCTAAACACTAGTCAGAAATGTGTAAAACGGCTGGTCTGCTGCTCTCTCTGGCTCTGTAGCTCCTGGGCTGTTGGGACAGGAGCCAGACAGCCAGTCAGGAGCCAATCAATCAGGATCCACCAGCTGAAAACCATCACTCTTTCATACACACAGGCTCAGGCTGAGAGAGAGAATATACTGTTGTGGAATATTTTAAATGGTCAGACTACTGCTTGGCCTTACTCCTAAAACCCACCTTACCCCTGCCCATTTTGACAACCTAGGATGGCTTAGAGTACAGAGACAACAGAGTACAGCTACTTGCAATGGGCCTGGTCTACACCACTAAGATACCACAACACCACAAATCATGTTCAACCCAGATACGGCTCAAACAAGGGACTAAACACGTTTAGCAATCAGCCACAGCCATAAAAGAATGTGAATCCCTACCCTCCTTCAAAACCGCTCTCAAAGAGCACCTACGGGTGGCTGCAATTAGAAACTGTCCCCTGTAAATGTCCAAACCCAACCCCCTCCAATGTACAGTTTTCCCCCACCCCACCTACCCAACCCCCCCCCCCACCTACCCAACCCCCCCCCCACCCCCCCCACCTACCCAACCCCCCCCCCCCCACCCCACGCACCTACGCAACCTCCTCCAATGTACAGTTTCTTCCACTTCAAATGTATATACTCTCTTCTTAGAAACTCTGTCTCTTAATCAGAGTTTCCAACGCCAGGGTCTATGTGACAGGCGTTGTACTCTTAAACACTACTGTATATTTGTAGATCTGGTATGTCATAAATGTCTGGATGTAACAGTACTGTCTATCTGTATGTCATGTATGTCAATTATGTTATGATGAATTGAAAATGGGGGACCCTGATGTAAACAAGACGAAAGTCTTTCTCTGGTCTGCATCCCCTTAACCCTTTCACTGCCACACTACACAAGGTTAACCGTTTACGATCACACTACCGACGGTTAACCTGCTGTTATGTGGCAGTGAAAGTGTTAACAATTGTGTGTATTGAACCGTACTGTATTGTACCCCTCTGCAATCTGTTAATAAAGTTTTCAATCAATCAATCAATCAATCAATCAATCAATCAATCAAGCACAGTTACAGCTGTTTGCCTTTGCAGGGCAGAGCGGTCACAGCTTATGTCTTTACCTTCACTCTGCCTAGCATCATGGCTAACCTGACGCTGGTGACTGTGGAGGACCCAGACGTGGCCTACCCCACCCAGGACGTGGTGTGGAACAGGTTTGAGCAGGCCTTCCTGGCGATCTGGGGGCTGGTCACACACACCCCTGTGTTCAGGGACTACTACTACGAGTGCCTCAGGCTGTTCTACGCGGACAACGTCATGTACCTGGAGCTGAGGGCTCTACTCCCAGAGGTAGAGCATGCAGACTTCTGTATGTAGGGGAGAGCGGGGTCAAATTAGCCCGTTTTTACATACTCGTCGTTACTGTAGCCTCATACGATAATTGCCTTAAGTAATTTTTCACAATTTTTGGAAAAGAAGAAAAAACTAATTTCCAGCAAATGTGTACGAGTTTTTAATTTATATTCTGAAAATAAGTTCCACAAGGTGTATCAACAAGTTTGCAAAAATACAAAAACACAACAACCATTGCGTAACAAAATAAGGTGACTTTTAAACAAAATATGTCGTGACTTAGGCATTTTCTCCTCGTACATACATGTCATACACTAAGGCAGTTGTTATACTTGCCTAAGTCATACGATCGCCATCTGTTTATGTAACGTTAAAATGCACAAGTCACACGAGTGAGTTAGGCAGATGGGGAATTTTTTACGTAACAAGTGTTTAGCTGAGGACATAGGCACTAAGCCAGGGCGATGCAGCAGTGTGAGGAGAGTACAGTTAGGCAGAAATCTCAATTTGGCAAAAAAAATTACTTGGGCAATTATCGGATGAGGCTAACGTACTGTAAAATGACCTTTTTAGGGAGAATGAGACAGAAGTCAAACAAATAAATCTACCCATATTTCAGGATGTGATTACTGTGACATGATAAGAATGCATCTGCATTAAAGGAGCATGAAAATATGACTTAGTTTAGAAAAAGAACTAAGTGGTCCTCTGGCTCAAATTGCCCCAGGCTAGGGATACGTTGATCCTAGCCAAAGTGTAAGTTGAGCAACACATCTGCAAACTGACTATTTCAAGTTAAAATCTGGACATAATAAAATATTCTATTCCTTTATCAAATACAATTGAACAGCACAATCTCCTTTCTTTTCAAAACAGTCTTATTGACAGATTTGATGGAATCAGTCATCCAGCTGTTCAAGTCATATTTTAAGATCCTCTTGTCCTCGCTGTATCCTAGGTTAAACCACTGGCTCAACTTACCCCACTCTCCCCTACAGTTAACATGAGTGACAGTGTGCATGTGTGAGCGTGTGTGTAATTTTCAACCAGTTCAGGCTTACATCAATGACAACGCAAGACACATCAAAAGGTTATGGTTTTATTGGAATGGAATCGAGAGAGACAGGAGAGAATAGACGCACTCATAGTGCGCTCACTGGACCGCTCCTGGAGAGGCTAAGCAACACAGGCGAGAAGTGCAAACACATGCCGTTAGGCAGCTGGCGCTAGCTTTGCCCCGCGGATGTGAGAGTGGAGAAAGCTGGAGTAGGGGAGAATGCAACACATGCCACGAGGCAGCTGGCCCCTAGTCGACTCTAGAGTGGCCTGCAGACGTGAGAGTGTGTGTTCGGTGGAAGCATGCTCTGTGGGGGGCGAAGAGCTGGAGGAGGTGCAGATCTCTAGGGCTGTACCGAATAGTTCGAAGCTTTTTCTATGTGTCTATTCATTCTGTTTAAACCAATGGGGTTTTTCTTCACAGTTGCAGATACAGATTAGGCTACACTAATATTATACTATTAGTATATGACTCGTCATAAAGATTTTAATAAAACATTTATCATAAATGATGTAGCCTATCTGCATCCGCTCGGCGCTCCATCAAGACGTCACCATCACTTTCGTACCAACTGTGCCCTTATTGGATTATTTATGTTGACGAAACTGATGAGTTATATTCATTAAAGAAAGTTGATTTAATTAAAAAACACTCATTTAATCAGATTAATCACTTTATTCAAATTGAGGATTAAAAAAAAAGAAATGTATAAAATATGTATAAGGTATAAAATTACGTCATAAAATATGATGACAGACATTCTAAGCTTCATTGGAAAACTTCAATAGAAGCTTTGAATGTAAAAAAAAGAAAAGAAAAGAAAAAGACATTCGGTACAGCCCTACAGATCTCCCTCTCTCGGAGGGAAGCAGAAATGAACCGATCTGGCTGGGATGGGGGACCTCTGACCTCTGACCTCTGGCTGTTCTACATTTTACATTTAGTCATTTAGCTGACGCTTTTATCCAAAGCGACTTACAAGAGAGTCGCTAGAAAGTTCTAGAGAGTAGAAACAGACGAGTCTTGCAGGAATGCAAGTGCAGGAATGCAAGTGCTGTGAAAGACTGGAAGCTAGTTATGTGTAGGAGGCTGGCTTCTCAAAGAGCATGCAGAATAGAGAGTGACTGGCACGTAAATGGTTGGTCGTAGGGAGTGGCGAGTGAAGTGATGGGATCAGGGTTGACACGTGGTGGGAAGGGAGAGCAGCATATGTAGCGTGTGAGAGAGGAGATGTGGGGATGGGCCTTAGGATGCGGATGAGGACTAGTGTCATTGGTGTAAGACTTCCTCCTGAAATTCCATAACGAATGTCCAATTGTGTTATTATTACATGATGATGTCTGTCATATTGTGATCAATATTGTATCATGACTATTGCATTCAGACCTATGATCTAGATGGCACAACACACGACGGAGTCAGCGCTCTGAGATCCTACCAAGAGGTTACTAGACGGTTTGTGGCTGAGCACCCAGACTTCTATGGGGCAAGGATCATCTATAGTGTTCACAGGTGACTGCAGTGTTACACCATTATATTACAACCATCAAGTCTCGTTCAGGTATACATATATTTATTTTTGGAATGTTTTCTCAGAATTCCATCTTAGAATTTTTCCACTCGATAGCTTTCAACGGCCAGTGTGACATCATCATTAGAATACAACCTAAAGATAATATTCAAGGGTCATGTTCATCTACATGTGTGTCATGGTTTGCGTGCCACGGTCTCGACACGGCATGTGTATATTTTGTGCTTTGATTGTTCACTCAGAAACTGTACTGACATTATAAGATATAGGCGACTGTAGATATTGGATGATAGTACTGCAACGGTACTTAAAGGAACACACAAACATGATGGTAACTGTGCTTACTGTCTTCTCCAGAGTCAAACAAGAAGATAGATACCAATTGTGCATTCAGTAGAAAGCTATCCGGCTGCTAGCTTAGCTTAGCACAAATGAATGGAAGCGGATACGGACCAGCTAGCCTATATCTGTCGGCCAAAAACCCCTTTCCCGGAGTTTTAAGCTAGGCTAGTGGTCCGTATCCATTTCCATGAATTTGTGGTAAACTAGGCTAGCTTGCAGCCGGATAGCTTTCTACTGAACTGAGGAAATTGTTTATCTATCTTCTTGTCTGACTCTGGAGAAGACAATAAGCACCATGTTGGCATGTTCCTTTAAGCCAAAGAGTTCATACCATGCTGATGATGTTTGTGTATCAGGGGGCTGAATGCATCCATGGTGACGGAGGCTGTCGAGCAGACAATGAAGATGCAGAGAGACTTCCCAGAGATCTTGGCTGGATTTGATCTGGTGAGAGGCAGCAGCTGTAGCAGTAGTTATAGTAGAAACAAGAATGAATGTAGAAGTCACAGGGAACGATAGATTAAGGTTTATTGGGGAAAACATACCAAGATAAGATACGGTAAGATATTCCTTTATTGATCCCCTTGGGGAAATTAAAGGTGCTATAGATCAAATGTGTATGTAGAATAATAATTTATATATAAAAAAATATATAATAATAATACATCCATAGAGCTTTTAGAAAGGGGCAGAATAAAAAGATTGCTTTCCCCCCTAAAACATTATTGATGAATGAATTTATAATTAAAAATAATGTTGCGGGTCCAAAAGGAATGTTTACATGTATCCCCTCCCTACTTCCCATTTCCCCACGTGGAATGCACCTGATTGGATACTCATTCTCTCATTACAAGAAAACAGAAGTGAAAAAAACGAAAACATTGTGGTTCTGTGTAGGTGGGTCGTGAGGACAGTGGCAGACCCCTGTGGGACTTCAGAGAAGCATTGTCTCTGCCAAGAGAGAGAGGTGTCACTCTCCCTTACTTCTTCCACGCTGGAGAGACCGGTGAGTTCAACAATCAAAAGTATTTCATACAAAGTAATGTCCAAAAATCCAAACTATGCCTTTAAGATACCCATATTTTACACTGACCCCCACCGACATACAATTACAAAAAAGAAAAGTAGCCTACTTCTTTATAAATATTGGTTTTTTTTTGGCTTGCACAAGGGGAGAGCACTAAAAGGATTCATATGGAAAAAAACGTTCCCTAATGGTTGTCGCAAGTTCCTTTTTTTTCCTGAGGAAAAACTCCCTGGGTTGACTCATCATCTCAAGGTGTTTCGTATTCTGGTGTCGCTTCAGAGTTTCACAATACTTACATTTCTCACAGAAAATGACACATTCAGTTCTAATTTTGTCCATTGCCTCTATGAAGCCAAACTCAATAGAACGGTCTTGGTATTAATTCCTCTTTTTCTTTTTGAGAGAGTCATCATTCTCTTCTCCCTGATGCTTGGTCTATTTTTACATCAGGTCTTAGTTTTTAGTTTAGCCGGCTTGTTCTGCTAGCTTAGCTCTGTGAATACTGCTGGTGTTTGACACTAATTACTAAACTATTACTATATTACTAATAAACACTGTACATGTATTCATACTATATATTTCCTCTGCGTGTAGATGGACAGGGCACAGACGTGGACCAGAATATGTTGGATGCTCTGCTGTTCAACACCTCCCGTATAGGCCATGGTTACGCTCTACTGCGCCACCCAGTGGCCAAGCAACTGTCCAGGAAGAGGGACGTACCCGTGGAGGTGTGTCCCATCTCCAACCAGGTACACTGTTGGCGTTTGAACCGCATGCTAAAAATCTTTATAGGTTTGTTTCAGTTCAATCATATCTGTGCCCAAAGATAGTGTAATTGTTAAGACTCCCCAACCCGCCTGTGGCACTTCTGGTACCTCTGCTGGCCTAGGATCCCACCAGAACCTTCTCTCCCATGCCTCCCCTGCTCTGTCTCCCTCTCAGCTGTTCTACTGTCTCAATAAATAACCTTCTCTCCTGTGTCTCCTACTTGCTCTCCCTTGTAGCCTACGGTCTCAATAAAGAAGTGTGAAATTAATAAACGGGGGTTATTAATATTGGAGCTCTTGCACATCCCCAGGTCCTGAAGCTGGTCTCGGATCTGCGGAACCACCCTGCTGCTGTGCTGATGGCAGAAGGTCACCCACTTGTGATCAGTTCTGATGACCCGGCCATGTTCGGGTCCTCTGGCCTCTCCTATGATTTCTACGAGGCGTTTGTGGGCTTTGGAGGACTCAGCTCCAATATAGGCACGCTCAAACAGCTGGCCATGAACTCTATAAGGTGAGGCTATTGACTATTGGAAGATGCAACAACTAAAATTGTTCAATCATTCAAAATGAGGAGTGAGTAGACTCGACCACGTACGGTTACGTTGAATAAGTGCTTAATATACCGGGCTCGTCTAGTCTACACAGTTCTCATTTCAAATTATCAGAAATCTTAGTACATCTTTAACTGGGAGATTGTTTTAATTAGTGTACTTTCTAGTTAGTGTATGTTCTAGTTGGTGTATGCATGCATGCTTGTGTCTGAGCGTTCCTGCCTATCGGTGTCGTCTGATACGTCTTCCTCTGTGTTCCAGATATAGCTCCTTGTCTCCAGAGCAACAAGCGAACGCCCTGGCTCTGTGGCGTGGAAGATGGGAGAAGTTTGTCCTTGAAAACTCCCCTTAATTAAAGAGAGCAGCAACGTTTGATTACCAGTTCTCTGTAGTGCAACCAAGCTGATTGATACCACGCCTTCCCTGTTTCCTTTGACAAGGGAGAAACAAGACACGCAGCGTACTGCAAAGACGGCTTTTGATGAGACGTTAAAGGGTGATGATGACACCCCCCAGCACTGTTACCTATTTACCAATGATGTAGCTCCGGATAGCTAGCCACAAACCTAATGTATGGGTTGTGCCAAGGACTCTGCCGATTGACAACATCATTGGTAAATTGGAAATGGGGCTGGGGGTCCTGAACTGAATCCTGATTGAAGCGCTGTAATATCGCCCTCCAGTGGAGTGGTTGTGTACAACAGTAGCAGAACACCGGTGTCTGAGCCAAGTCCCTTTGAAATAGAGGGACGCTGCCGCAAGAACTTATATGATTAATAATCATCATGGAGAAATAGATTCATAACCATTTGATTGTGTTTTATTTTTATTTATTTGTATTGTATTTGCACTTTCATCAATAATTCAGGTTAATCTGTAACAGTGCCAAACAACATTGTTCCAATGGATTAAGTGAAAATCAGGAAGTGGACCCAGGAACAGTCAAAGTTGAAGGGGTTTTGCACTAGACAAAATCAAATTATAATAATGTTAGCTTTAAATGCAAACTATTTGTCATTTAAAATGACCAGGGTTGTATTTTGTGCTGTGAATTCAAATGGGTTAAAGATACTGTGGTGTGGGGATGGCTGGTTTGAGCAGCCACACCTGCCCTGGGTCAAGCTGATCAGACCTGGGATCAGCTGTGGCTGCGCACCTGTTGCACATTGATAGCTTTACCCGTCATGATGATGTTCCAGCTGCTCTGGCTTGTACCATCTTGCCACCTCTTCAATAAACCAGTTTGTATTCACCATCAGTTCTGCCTGTGTCTCTGTGTGGAAGAGCCTTGTAAAGACACGTTGGTGGTTTTAACAGGCACACATGCTACAAATACTCAAATTAACTATATCTGAACATTTAGATATATATTTAGGCACAAAATACAAGCCGTCATTTTAAAACGACAGCCTGCTAGATGAGTTATGGCTACAACCACTTTGGGGTTCAAATGGTTTGTATTTCAAGCTAACATTTTAAAAATATTTCCTGAAAATATGGCTACAGCAAATCCCCTGTTCCAATATTCAATTGACAAGTCGTTTTCATTTTCAACATGATCATTATTTCCTAAATCATTGTGGAAAATGTGACTCAATATTTGCTTTTATGATAAATGTAAACAAAATTGTATATCATGATATTTTGTTGTTGTTCTTAGCTCTATTTATAATTTTTTTTAATAAAAAATCACATGTACCTTAGATACTACTGCTACCATGTATGTATTGTGACGAACTTGATAGGATACAGGTTCGCCACGGTTCAAATACAAACAAATGCGAATGTCCACAAGAGCAATATCAATCAATACAAGTATTTATTGAATTTATGGTGAATCCAGCGGGAAAAGCAATAGAATGGTCGTGATCCGGTCCGGGGGTCGATAACACAAAACAGCCTTGCCGACAGAAAAAGGGATTGTTCACATTTCAGGGTCGTCGTCCAGTCCAAAAGGTCAGTACACAGGGGGGGGGGGGGTATCAGCCAGCAGCCCAGGGTCCAGTACACAAAGAACACCTATCTCGCTTTCTCCTCTCTTCTACTTCCTCTCACCGTCGTAACTCTGAACAATAATCTCTCTCTCTACACTACTACTCCAACACCATACTCCGCTCAACTCAACTCTCTTCATCTCAGGGTTAATGTAATGTGTGGGATGCTTGTGAGTGCACGTGAGGTGTGTGTCTACTAATTATGTGCAGGTGTACTATATCAGTACTAATCAGCTAGTGGGCTGAGCCCAAGCGTTTGAACGTTCGTTCGTTACGTTGGCATTTTAATTCTAAATCAACATTAGAATTTTGTATCTTTAATAAGATTTTTATTTAGTTTTTTCACCTGTACAGCGCAATCTCTCAGTGGCGAGGAGTAACGTGTGGGAGGCTCACGCTGCCCCCGTTGCTTCCTGATTCTGCTGTACAGGCACACCAACCGACCTGTAGGAGTCGCTGTCCACAACGTCCAATCCCCACCCACCATCTTTCCCACCCCTAACACTGCCAATTGTGTTAGTATGAACGACCAGCCAAGCTGGTAGCAACGCCGAGAGCTGGGCTCGAACCCAGCGTATCCTGCGTTGGTGGCGAGCGCCTTGCCCACTGCGCTACTTAGCCGCCCCAGGGTCCCCCATTTTCAATTCATCATAACATGACATACAGATAGACAGTACTGCTACATCTATACATTTATGACATACCAGATTTACAAATACAGTACTGTTTGTGATACAAAAAGAGAGTATGTACATTTGACGAAGAAACTACATTGGAGGGGGAGCTCCCGTAGCTCACTGCATATCTCGGCGCTATTTCTGCGTCGGGGAAAACCGTCACGGATCTGGGGGACACGAGTTCGATTCCCGGACCCGCCGTCATTTCTCAGAATGTCTTCCCCTGCTCTACATCCCATTTCAACCTGTTTCTGTCGGTCATGCTTGACCAGAAAAGCGATAAACGCTAAAGCTAAAAAATAAAGTAAAAAAAAAAAAAAAACTACATTGGAGGAGGTGGGGGGGTTGGGTAGGTGGGGTGGGGAAACTACGTTGGGGGTGGGGAAGGGGGGTTGGGTAGGCGGGGTGGGGTAACTGTACATTGGATTATCGACGAAACCTTCCCAAGAAAAGGGTCTCGTGTATTATTGGGTTAGGACATTTACTGTATTAGGAGGGGGTTGGGTTAGGACATTTACAGGGGCCAGTTTCGAATTGCAGTCTCCCATAGGTGCTCTCTTTTGGTTTTGAAAGTGGGTAGTGATTCACATTCCTTTACAGCTGTGGGTAGGGCGTTTAGTCCCTTGTTTGAGCCGAATCTGGGTTTAACATGGTTTGTGGAGCTCCCTCTGGTGTCTACTAGTGGATCTACTTTCTCTGTGGATGGTTTTGTGAATAAATCTCCATTATGCTTCAATTACTGTGTGTTTATTGTATAGCAATAAGGTTGGGTGAATTCAGTCGGCTGCGCCTCAGGCCTAACAACCACCCATAGGTGTGATCTAATTTGTATAACACACTCCGTCGAGTGATGTAATGCTTAATTGCAACACTATATTATCACCGACATCCAGTTGGGGGATCCCCTTTGAACAGCCCATCTGAGGTTTCTCTCCTCCCTCTGGTGCTTCCCCCCCCCCCCCCCCCCTTCATATTAATAGGTTTTTAGTGAGTCGTTCCTTATTGGGGTAGGTCTGGGAGTGTCGCATATTTGGATTTTATGGTGGTTTTTGTTTTTGATTTGATTTGATAAAAGCCCACAATATGATTTTATCATTTTTTATTTATTCGTACATGGAATTATTACAGTCCAACAATACATATTAATATGCTCCACTAAATTCCATGGCCGAAAGGAACAGGAAGAAGAAAATTCTTATTTGTACCTGCCCCTACACACATAGACAGTACACTGATAGACTAATTGCAATGTTTACCAAACCAAACAGAACAGTCACAAACTTCCTCCAAACTATGACGTCATCAATGGACATGGAGTGTCTTCGTGCATCATCGGCTGCTGGTGTTGAACCCGGAGGAGAAAGTCTCAACGTAGCTGTACCCCTTTTCACGAGCCTTTTCACTTTGAACGGAAAAAAAACAAAGATGTAATATCTGTATGCGTGAGAGAGTGTGTATTTGTATTGTATACAATATGTATTATGTGCATGAAAAACAGGGTGGGAAATTAACATCAGCCAAATGCTATAGTCTATCTTAATACTTTTGCGCACTGTAAGCCTCTTTTATGTCATCACTAGGCCAATGAGAATGCTTCTTCAGAAATAGCAGCAGAATACACAAGACCAAATAAGAAATAGGTATCGGTCACATATAGGGTTGGATTACAGCTGAGCTCAACACACTCTTGTTGTATAGGTCCACAAGACTGTATGACATTCCCTGCATGAACACACATCAGAATACAGGGCCAACACAGTAAATAACAGTTGATTGTACACACTTGTCATTTACAATATGGAATGATAGATATGGTCGAATTTATAGATACTGTAGATACTTTTATGGATAGTCTTATTAGCAAAAAACCTGCTAAATCCTCACAGCACCTACCCCCTACCAGTGAAGGCCTCACCTGCAAAAGGTGTTAGGTGGGGGAGGGGTTAGGTGGCAAAGGCCAGTGGGTATTTGTAGTTCTGCATGCATCTTAAGAGAACAGCCAACAGCCCCTTTGAGGCTCTGTAGCTCAAAACGGGCTATTGTGTTATCAACTTTATATAGCATAAATCAATTAATTTATGATGAATTGAAAATGGGGGACCCTGATGTAAACAAGACGAAAGTATTTCTCTGGTCTGCATCCCCTTAGCAATTGTATGTATTGAGCTGTACTGTACCCATTCTGCAATCTGTTAATAAAATGTCCAATCAATCAATCAATCAAACTTTGTTAATAAGACATAGATTGAAAAGTATCTGCCCGAGTTGTACAAGTGATGGCTTATTTTGTAGGTAAGAACTTGCACTTTGTTATTGTAAAAAAACAAATAAAAAAATGTGCTCAACATGACCCTATTATCTGTGTCTGGTCACAGTTATTACCAGTGAATAACCGAAGCTTCAGTAATTACCAGAGAATAATCAAAGCTTCAGTAGTAATTATCATGGAATAATCAAAGCTTCAGTAGTAATTATTAGAGAATAATCAAAGCTTCAGTAGTAATTATCAGAGAATAATCAAAGCTTCAGTAGTAATTATCAGAGAATAATCAAAGCTTCAGTAGTAATTATCAGAGAATAATCAAAGCTTCAGTAGTAATTATCAGAGAATAATCAAAGCTTCAGTAGTAATTATCAGAGAATAATCAAAGCTTCAGTAGTATTTATCAGTTAATAATCAAAGCTTCAGTAGTAATTATCAGCTAATAATCACAGCTTCAGTAGTAATTATCAGTTAATAATCACAGCTTCAGTAGTAATTATCAGTTAATAATCAAAGCTTCAGTAGTAATTATCAGCTAATAATCACAGCTTCAGTAGTAATTATCTGTTAATAATCACAGCTTCAGTAGTAATTATCTGTTAATAATCAAAGCTTCAGTAGTAATTATCTGTGAATAATCAAAGCTTCATTCTTCCTGTGTACAAAGCTTCGATGTGTGAGTAAAGATATTCAGATTTTCTGAAGATTGTCATGACTATATGTCCTTGTCTGAGAAGAACAGTGAATGATGTATTATTATTATTATTATTATTATTATTATTATTATTATTATTATTATTATTATTATTATTATTATTATTATTATTATTATTATTATTATTTATTACATGGCGTTTTCATTCGCCGAAATGCTTGCTTGTGATTGGTCAATAGCGCTCGTCAGAGGTCCGATATTACTCGATAACGGACCTCTGCCGAACAATAATGACCCCTGTGCGCAGGGGCGTAGCTCCAGATTCTGGGCCCCATAAATGAATGTTTTTTTGTAGGCCCCCAGTGAATGCGAGCGCGCGTAAGCGCGCGAGAAAAATGTGTTTTGGCAATTTTTTGATTGATGAAAACGCATAATATGGTTTTTACCTATACATTCGGATCAGCAGTTCAGCACCTGCACTGTTGGTGGGTGAGCCTAGTAAAGGATGTCGCATTGCGTTCATCTTCAATGAATGGACCAATGCAATAGTCTACCAAAGCCCCCCCTCTCTCTCTATATATATCTCACACACACACACACACACACACACACGCACACTTCAGAAACAAACAAACAAACATAGTATCAATGAGAGCATCAATAATACACCTGAGTGATGTCTAGTAAAAAAAAAAAAATGTTTTTTTTTTTTTTTTGGGCCCCCCCCCAGTGCTGGGCCCTTGGAATCATCCTAAGCTACCCCCCCCCAGCTACGCCCCTGCCTGTGCGCAGCTGGACCAATCAAGCACACACTGTATCAGTGCTGCTCAGCATATGCACAGCTGCACTCAGTCATGCAATCAGACCACAGACCTGCCGGCTGCCGATAATAATAATCACTTTATTTGGGCTGACAGAGCCACAGAACAACTGCGTCTGCATTTGATCTCGTCTTGTCGATGAATTAGGTATATTGTTAGTAAGTTAGCCATGTAATAAGCGGGATAATGTATAGCCTATACTCGTCATTGTCGCAAAATAATTGACCTTCACTGACGTTTAAAACACCTCGGCTGCGCCTCAGTTCTAAACTCCGTGTCGGTCAATAATTTTGCGACAATGACCTCGTAGCTATACATTATCCCTTACTTATATTAGCCATTGCTTATGCTAATGTGGGGAACAACAAAAGGAAGGAAAACAAAGCATTTGAATAGTGATTTTGGCATTGATTACCATGGCAACGATTGAAACATTGAAGTATTCGGGTCGGCCCTATAAAAGACTATAAATGGTTTTGGAACTTCAGAATGACCACTGTGACAGATCTCTGCCCTGATTATAAGTGTGTGTGTGTGCGTGTGCGTGTGCGTGTGTGTGTGTGTGTGAGAGTGAGAGTGAGTGAGTGAGACTGACTGGTTCTGTGCTTGGGCCACTCTGGCGTTGCTCTGGTCCAGGTCTTGTCTCCGCTGTCTGGTCAGTGTGTCCTGCTCCCTCTCCAGCAGCAGAGCTGAACGAGCTCTGGTCACACTGTCAGCATCCTGACGCTGCTCTGCTTGCTTCCTCTCCAGCTCCATCCTCTACACACACACACACACACGCACACACATATAAAAACACACACTTTTTTGATCCACTTTTTCTCCCATTTTCTATATTTTCTCCCATCCCAATTTCGTATCATCCAATTCAACCCTCCCCTGTCACGAACGCTGTTTCTTGCCTCCCACAAGCCGGCTGCAATGTGGACTAAGTCATACATAGCACAAGTCCCCTCCGGTACTTGAGGTAACAGCAGTCGCATCTTTTCACCTGCGCAGCTCGATCTCTCAGTGGCGAGGAGTAACGCGTGGGAGGCTCACGCTGCCCCAGACACTTCCTGATTCTACTGCGCAGGCGCACCAACCGACCTGTAGGAGTCGCTGTCCACAACGCCCGATCCCCACCCATCAGTTTCCCACCCCCTAATACGGCCAATGTGTATTAGTATGAACGACCAGCTAAACTGAAAGCAATGTGGAGCGCTGGGCTCGAACAGGCGAGCCCAGCGTCTCCGCATCCGTGGCGAGCGCCTTGCCCACTACACCACGTAGCCGTCATAAAAACACACACTTAACCCTTTCACTGCTACACTACCAATGGTTAACCCTTTCACTGCGACAATACAGAAGGTTAGCCCTTTCACTACCACCAGAGAGAGAGAGAGAGAGAGATTACCTTCCTCTCCTCAGCCTGAAACTTCTGGAACTGTACGACCTCCTGCCGCTCCCTAGCGGTTCTCAGACGCGGCGCTCCCAGCATGCCCAGGGTGGGATCTGAGGCCTCGGTTAACAGTCCTCTCTGCAGGCTGTTCAAGATGTCCATCCGTTTGTCCTCCGCCTCCTGGCTGCTCTCCTGGCGACGCCTCTCACGGTTCTCTGTTGCCTGGGAGACAGAATAGTCGTAGAGCGGGTTGTTAAGACCAACTCACCAACATGCACTGGCAGGGCCGGACTGGGAAAATAATTCATACCGGGAGATATAGCGCAAAATATAGCCCCAATCAGGCCACTTTTTAGGCGGGCGGTCTGGGGGTCCCCCACCAGAATGCAGGAAAGACTTAATTTCCTGCATTCTGGTGAATTTTAGTGCATGTGAATCACAAACTAATGAGCCAACAATTGCTTAGTACAATGTACTGTTATGAACCTCAAATAAAACTGTTGTGGCACTAGCAATGCTACTCTCTCCACCTTCAAAAAGAAAAAAGCAAGAGCACAACATATTTTTCTATTTACTATTATAATACAGTTAACCACTCTCTCCACCTATTCAAACAGAGCAAGAGCACAATACCATATTCACTTTACTGATGCACTATCCATCAACAGTTAAAATAGCCCTTTACACAAACATTAAATAACAGACCTTTCATTACAATACTATAATAACAGTAGCCACTGCCAGAATAGTGACACATGTATTGTGTGTGGTGAGCACACGCATGCATGCACAACGAAGACAGAAGATTGCGTTGTCTCAATCATTTTAACTATAAAATGAGCTCAAAGTATGAGCTCACTGACTGAAATTTCCAACAAAAAGCATCAATTGTCAAATAATATTGATCACATTAACTAGACTAGATGTTTTTGAGGAAATTAGAAAGGGAACAACAACTTTTTTTTTTGATAACTTTGCAGTGATTATGTTTGATAAATGTTGCCGGATTTAGCAGCATCTCCTGTTTTAGCAGATTTAGCAGCATCTTTCTTTTTCTTTGTTTTATCCCTCTCTCCTCCACCCTTTCTCTTTCTTCCACTGTCCATCTTGACATCAACGTTAATTGACTTTCGCTCTACTGTATCTCTCCCGAGTCCCTCACTACCTGGCTCACTGCCTGGCTGTTATTCTGCATCTGAGTACAGATTATGAGTTCAATTATGATGAATTGAAAATGGACCCTGATGTAAACAAGACGAAAGTCTTTCTCTGGTCTGCATCCCCTTAACAATTGTATGTATTGAGCTGTACTGTACCCATTCTGCAATCTGTTAATAAAATGTCCAATCAATCAATCAATCAATCAGTGCCATCTGCCATTCCATTCGCCGCCTCCGCTGTCAATCAGTTGTATCGCCTGGTCCCGCCTCCACCAATCACAAGCGGCAGCACGGCTCCAAATCAAGTCAAGTCAAGTCAAGAGTTTTAATTGTCACGGCATACAGGTATACAATGAAATGCGGGTGGTCTTGCCCGCAACGATGTGCAATACAGTGGTACATATAATAGAATCAAAAGAAGGAAACAACATTGTGCAGTAACAGGTAGCAGTTAACATGGAGTGACATCTCGGTATCTGTACATAGTTATTTACAGAGCATATGGGACATGCTAGTTAGCTTTGGTAGTGCAATACACTGTTCCTGTTATTCTAATTTAAAGTGTCCTTTCCTTTGGCCATAAGTGTGCGTGTGTGCGACATGAGTGTGTGCCCGCTCATGTTAAAGTGTTAAGTGGCTGCTCGTGTGTGAGCGTGCACAGTGTGCGTGTCGTGTGTGTGTTCATGTGTGCTTGTGTGTGGACAGTTCAATGTTCTGAGCACTCAATGTTCATTGTTCATGGCTCTGATGGCCTGGGGGAAGAAGCGTGTGTGTGTTTGTGTGTGTGTGATCCTCGTGAGGGAGAGAGAGTCAGATAGTTCTCCAACTCTGTCGCAGACAGTGAAATCCTGGTTGTTCCCCACCCACCTAGGTTATCTAACTATCGCGCCGCACCGCCGCCACAACTAGAAACAATGGCCTGGCAAAAAAAATAAAAAATAATTATAACAAAAAAATAATTATAATTTTTTTCTTTTTTTTTATAAATTTTTTTTTTTATCTGTGCACTGGGCTTTTTCACTGTAAACCCACACACTGCTTTTTCACAACAAATGGACCTTCTGGGGAGGCAGGATGGCTTAGAGGTAAAGAGGCTGGCCAGTAACCAGAAGGTCGCCGGTTTGATCCCTGGGTATATATTTTCATTTCATTTTTATTTGTTCCGTTCACAGTAATGCACAGTTTGATCAAATAAAAGTGTATTTAGCTGGCCCCTTACTCAATAAACTATAGAAATAGATTAATCGTCTGTCAATTACAATTATTTAACCATCAATACTTACAATAACATGAGAGAGAAAAAAGACAATTATCATATAGAGCTGTTACCCCTCAACTTCATAAAGTCCAATTGTTCTTTCTTTATACATATTCTTGAAAGATATATTTTCATTTGGACTTGATGCTTGACAGTATCTTGACAGTAATCTCACAGTATCTTGACAGTATCCTGACAGTATCTTGACAGTATCTTGACAGTATTCTGACAGTATCTTGACAGTATCTTGACAGTATCCTGACAGTATCCTGACAGTATTTTGACAGTATCAGTATCCTGACAGTAAAAAGCTTCTGTTTGGTTCTTTGCACATTTACCGCTACTCCTTTGCCGCTGTCATTCCATTTCACATAGAATACTTCTCACAGACCTGCCACATGTTAAGTCTACTGGCAGATGTGGATACGGACAGCTGTCAGGAGAGTCTCCGAGCAGCGGGCTGACTCACCATGGCCAGGTTGTAGTCTCTGGTGGTGAAAGCCACCGCTTTCCTTTTCTCCTCCTCAACGTTCTGGATCTGGAGAGCCCAGTTGTCCAGGTCTAGTCTGCTGTGTTCATACTGCTGATCTAAACATGTGATAAATGCATGTACAAACACATATATGGCCATGAATCAGGGAACACACACACACATGCAGACAGACATACACAACACATATATGAAATGTGATATAATTATTGTATGATCATGTAAAGAACGTCACTATTTATTATGTGCTCATTTTAGCAACCGCAAGATTCAAGTGTCCAAATGCATGAACCATGTGGATACAGTGTGGACTCTGGTCCTGCTCCCACTCTAGAAATCCTAGGTCTGCACAATCACATTTTGATCTTCCACTGTGGTCTGTTGTCCAGTCAACACTGTGGTAAGTAAATGTCTCTTCAGGACGGTAGCCTACCTTCCAGCCTCTGCTCTTTCCTTGCTACTGCCTGCTCATGCTGCTGTTGGATGGACCACTCTCTCTGCTGCTCCTGCTGCCTCCTCAGCCTGTCCTGGCATCCCAGGTCCTCCCCCGCAAACCCATGCCCAAAGAACTTTCCATCTGTCTTCCTCAGGTGCTCTGGGTCGTTCAGATCGTACTCCCGCCGACACTGAGGCTGCTGGAAGTGCTGGCGGAAGTCGACGACGGCCTTGTTCATCACGCGGTCCTCCGTGGCCTGTCGGCTGGCCAGAAGGTGGGCCGCTCTGTCATCGCGCAGCATGATACTAGCTATGAGGGGAATATGGTTAGCCACGGTGGCCATTAGGGGCCTTGAGGTAGGGTATGTATGTAGCATCGGCATTGTCAATACCTACCTGAAGCTCACATCTATTAATGATTAATTAATGATGACATTTTCTAAAGGGCAGAAGTGGGCAGATTCTGGGGTCTGGATCCACTCCAGGTTTTATAATTCCACTTCCAGGTGAGGAATATTACATCACACATTATAAACAATGCAAACACGCACACGTAAGCAAACACATGTAAGCAAACACATGCACACGTGCGCATTATCCTGCGCGACTAGCCCCACAAAGTTTACAGTTAGTTCAGGTAAAGCACAACGTGACAAATACTTGCCATAGTTGTTGAGTGACTCTTCCTCTTCTTGTGCCTTTTGCTTATTTTCATTCACTTGCCTTTCAAGCGCTTCCCGATCAATCTGCAAGAGAGAGATATAATATAACGGTATGATAAAATGCACAATAATGCTGTATACACCGTATATAGGATATATATTTATATTTCCACATCTGTCTGAATATACCTGCATTTAATCATTTCCATATCTATTTATACACCTGCATATAACCCATATAACTCTGTCTGATAACATGCACAATAATGCTGTATGTTACAGTATACATATATTTACCATATATATATTTATTAACATCTTTTTGTATATACCTGCATATAATCCTTTTTACCTAACTGTAGATACTATCTGTACATATCACGTACCTACTAGTTACCGCTGGCCAGTATGACTTAATATCATAATGACTTTATACCTGTATCACATTCACTGTACATAATAATAGTATAACACTGTGCATACATCTGATTAGCACTATTACTCAGTAGTACTCATTTATATATTTTATAACCAGTTTCCAGTTATCACCCGTACAGTGTACAAGGTACAAGGTACCCATGTACATGTCAAAATACTTCCCAAAGGTCAGTGAATACCACAATCACAACACCAGAGGGAGCTCCACAAATCATGTTAAACCCAGATTTGGCTCAAATAAGGGACTAAACACGTTTCGCAATTATGCCACATCAATGTGGAACGCCCTACCCAAAGCTGTAAAGGAATGTGAATCACTACCCACTTTCAAAACCACTCTCAAAGAACACCTACGGGATACTGCAATTCGAAACTGGCCCCTGTAAATGTCCTAACCCAACCCCCTCCAATGTACAGTAAATTACCATGTATGGTTGTCAATATTCCAATGTACAGTTTTGCTTGTACAGTTGTACAGTGTCCCCCACCCACCCCTCCTACCCAACCCCCCCCACCCACCCAACCACCTCCAATGTACAGTCCCCCGCCCACCCACCCAACCCCCCTCCCACCCCACCTACCCAACCTCCTCCAATGTACAGTTTCCACGTCAAATGTATATACTCTCTTTTCTAGACTCTTTTTGTATCACAAACAGTACTGTATTTGCAAATCTGGTATGTCATAAATATATAGCAGTACTGTCTATCTGTATGTCGTGTATGTCGTGTATGTCATGTTATGATGAATTGAAAATGGGGGACCCTGATGTAAACAAGATGAAAGTCTTTCTCTGGTCTGCATCTCTTTAACAATTGTATGTATTGAGCTGTACTGTACTGTACCCATTCTGCAATCTGTTAATAAAGTTTTCAATCAATCAATCAATCAATCAATCAATCAATCAATCAATCAATCAATCAATCAATCAATTGTATATTACTATTGCACTTTACTGTTGCATTTGAACTCTAGTCGGGTACGTGCCACACTTCTTTTCGTTGTACTGTACTTGTGATGTAGTGATGTATGATGACAATACATTTAAATCTAATCAAAACGTGCATTATGGACAACACAGGCTCGGCTGCTAACATACTAGCTAGACTCATTGGTTTTGCAGTTGGAAAACTTACCCCGATTGTTCTGACTTTTGCGTTAAAAATAGTTTTTTGCCGCTGCAGCTCTCTAGTCCGACGCCTCTCCAAATTCGCCGCAGCGACGCGATCCGAGACCGAGAGCAATTCAATGTTCAACATTTTTCAACACCCAGTCCGTCTATATTGCAGTTACAGTATCCTCAAAACAAACAGGTTGCTAAGATACAATGTAATGCCTACTGCACGGCCAATGTCCCGTGAACCTAGTGCCACCTGGTGGAAATACACTGTAACAACAGTATACGTACTGTATTGTAACACACAAACCTAAACAGTAGTATGTTGTATATAAACAGTCTGTCATTGACAAGCCGTGCCGAGGGCGGGGCTAGGGGGTGGCTACTTGGGCTCAAGCCCCGGATCTATTCTGAAAAGCCCCAAATCAGATAATTCTTTACCTACATTTATTTTTTTATTTTTGACGTGTTGTGAGTAACGTGCAGTACCGAAGTCCAACAGAGAGGCAGCAGCGGCTGGAAAGCAGCCTGCATACTGCATAGCCTGCCCTGCCCTGAAGAAGAGGAGTTTATTCAATTCGAGGCGCGATTTGGAAATGAATGAATGAATGAAAACTTTATTTAACAGATTGCAGAATGGGTACAATACAGTACGGCTCAATACACACAATTGTTAAGGGGATGCAGACCAGAGAAAGACGTTTGTCTTGTTTACATCAGGGTCCCCCACCCATTTTCAATTCATATGGACATTTATGACATACTCAACATACATGACATTTATGGCATAGGGTGGGACATAGGTATTTAGTACTGATACATACAAACCTACCTAACGTGATGGATATTATATTAGAATGTTTTTTTTCATCAAAGCAGGCGCCACAAACTGCTGCAGACAACAACATCAATATTGTCACAAGGAAAGATGAAATGACCTACCTGCGTTCCATGATGGAACTTCCATCCTAGAGGCTAATCTTTCCTGTGACAAAATGGCATCCAATGTAATAAAAAAAGTCAACCAACAAACTCGATTCTTGTACCGGATCTCCTCTTTGGTAAACAAGAATACCCTGAAGACTCTGGCAGGAGCACTCATTCAAGGGTACTACGACTATGCTTTCACCTCATGGTACCAAAGCACCTCAAAGGCGCTAAAAACAAAATTACAAACATCTCAAAACAAACCGGTCAGACTACTGCTTGACCTTACTCCTAGAACCCACCACACCCCTGCCCACTTTGACAACCTAGGATGGCTTAGAATAGACAACAGAGTACAGCAACTTGCAATGGGCCTGGTCTACAAGATACACTACACGACCAAGGTACCCATGTACATGTCAAAATACTTCCCAAAGGTCAGTGAATACCACGATCACAACACCAGAGGGAGCTCCACAAATCATGTTAAACCCAGATTCGGCTCAAACAAGGGACTAAACACGTTTTGCAATTATGCCACATCAATGTGGAACGCCCTACCTAAAGCTGTAAAGGAATGTGAATCACTACCCACTTTCAAAACCACTCTCAAAGAACACCTACGGGAGACTGCAATTCGAAACTGGCCCCTGTAAATGTCCTAACCCAACCCCCTCCAATGTACAGTAAATTACCTAGTATGGTTGTCAATATTCCAATGTACAGTTTTGCTTGTACAGTTGTACAGTGTTTCCCCCCCCAACCCCTCCTACCCAACCCCCCCCCCCCACCCAACCCCACCCAACCTCCTCCAATGTACAGTTTTTACGTCAAATGTATATATTCCCTTTTCTGGACTCTTTTTGTATCACAAACAGTACTGTATTTGCAAATCTGGTATGTCATAAATGTATAGATGTAGCAGTACTGTCTATCTGTATGTCATGAATGTCATATATGTCCTGATTAATTGAAAATTGGGGACCCTGATGTAAACAAGACGAAAGTCTTTCTCTGGTCTGCATCCCCTTAACAATTGTGTGTATTGAGCTGTACTGTATTGTACCCATTCTGCAATCTGTTAATAAAGTTTTCAATCAATCAATCAATCAATCAATCAATCAATCAATCAATCAATCAATCAATCAATCAATCAATCAATCAATCAATATTTGAAACTGAAAGGAAGGTGACTGCCGTTACTCATACTGGTTTGCTGCTGCTAATGTTAGCTTAACTTAGCTATGCTATCCATAAGAACATTATGTTACAATAAAAACGAAAGATGGGGCGGCTAGGTGGTGCAGTGGGCACGGCGCTCACCACAAATGCAGGAGACGCTGGGTTCGAGCCCAGCTCTCGGCATTGCTATCAGCTTGGCTGGTCGTTCATACTAATACAATTGGCAGTATTAGGGGGTGGGAAGCTGATGGGTGGGGATTGGACGTTGTGGACAGCGACTCCTACAGGTCGGTTGGTGCACCTGCGCAGCAGAATCAGGAAGCGACGGGGGCGGCGTGCCCTCCAAAACGCAGACCCCCGACGCTGAGAGATCGTGCTGTGCAGGTGAAAAGATGCGACTGCTGCTTCCTCGAGTACCGGAGGGGATACGTGATGTAAGGCTTAGTCCACATTGCAGCCGGCTTGTGGGAGGCATGGCCTAACAACGTTCGAGACAGGGGAGGGTAGAATTGGACGATAAGAAATTGGGATGGGAGAAAAATAGAAAATGGGAGAAAAAGTAGATAAAAAAATAATAAAAACGAAAGATTACAATGTAGTGTTACCTTACACGGTAAGAATCAAAACAAGACAGAAATTTGAATAATAATTGTACTACCTACTTCAGCATATCTGTAAAGCTGCTTGTATGTATTATGGGCATAGCTGTCAATGTCAATAATTTATGGGTGAATGTTCCTTGTGTGTATGTATGGGGGAGGATTTTTTTTTATATTGATGTAATGTGTCTATAATTTTGCTTCTTGGAGAATGCCACATGCAAGAGGGTGTTTAGGTAATTCTCCTTCACATTTCTTTGTGGATTATATTGTATTATATATACTTGTTTTTATATGTGTAAATAAAGAAAATACAATTGTAAAGTGAATAACTGAAAAAGTGGTGTTTGAAAAAGAGTGATAACAAACATGGATTCTAAGTAACCACACTTAGGCCCCGTTTAGACGGAAACGCTAGCAGGTGAATCCGCAAAAATATTTTTGCTGATGTGCCTTTCGTTTATACGGAAACGGCGTTTTTACGGGGTGAAACCGCAAAAAAGTGAGACTACCTTCCAGGGTGGAATTCCTAGAAACGCAAAAGCTTTGCGATCTCGTCTAAACTATCAAAACGTATAAATCTGTTAAAACGATGACGAAATGGTTGTCACGGCTCTGGTCGCGCGTACTGCTTACGTCACAGGTAGCAGGTATGCGCCAGTAGCCGAGACGTAAACAAAGCAAGTATGTCTGACTTATATCAACGGAGATCACCTGAAGGCTACATTGGCAGTACTTTTAACCCTTTCACTGCCACACGACAGAAGGTTAACCCTTACTATCACACAACCGGCTGTCGTGTGGCAGTGAAACGGTTAAATACACAAGAATCTGTCCCGCGGCGTGAGACTCCGTGAGTGGACCCACTGTCTGTGAGTGACTCTGCTTTGGTGCAATCACATTCCCCATCCACAGTCTGCGAATCAGAGGCAGAGTAGGGCGGGTCTTCACAGCACGTCATGTGACATATGCGCCAATCGTGTGACAGCGGGTCTCCGTCATTACAGCGTCGTCTGCACGGAGAATTCCACTCCAAAACGCTCGTCTAAACGTAAAATTAAAAGTGAAACCGCAAGATGACTTTTGCGGTTTCTGTTCACAAAACGCTCGTCTAAACGGGGCCTAAGTATGTATGTATGTACAGTATATGTATAAAGAACACCATGGCTCAAAATCTATCCTAACTAAGGCCCCGTTTAGACGAGCGTTTTGTGAACAGAAACCGCAAAAGTCATCTTGCGGTTTCACTTTTAATTTTACGTTTAGACGAGCGTTTTGGAGTGGAATTCTCCGTGCAGACGACGCTGTAACGACGGAGCCCCGCTGTCACACGATTGGCGCATATGTCACATGACGTGCTGTGAAGACCCGCCCTACTCTGCCTCTGATTCGCAGACTGTGGATGGGGAATGTGATTGCACCAAAGCAGAGTCACTCACAGACAGTGGCTCCACTCACGCCGCGGGACAGATTCTTGTGTATTTAACACTTTCACTGCCACACGACAGCCGGTTGTGTGATAGTAAAGGGGTAACCTTCTGTCGTGTGACTCGTGTGGCAGTGAAAGGGTTAAAAGTACTGCCAATGTAGCCTTCAGGTGATCTCCGTTGATATAAGTCAGACATACTTGCTTTGTTTACGTCTCGGCTACTGGCGCATACCTGCTACCTGTGACATAAGCAGTACGCGCGACCACAGCCGTGACAACCCTTTCGTCATCGTTTTAACAGACTTATACGTTTTGATAGTTTAGACGAGATCGCAAAGCTTTTGCGTTTCTAGGAATTCCACCCTGGAAGGTAGTCTCACTTTTTTGCGGTTTCACCCCGTAAAAACGCCGTTTCCGTATAAACGAAAGGCACATCCGCAAAAATATTTTTGCGGATTCACCTGCTAGCGTTTCCGTCTAAACGGGGCCTAAGATGTAATGTTAACTAAGTTACTGTAAGTTAAATTGTGATATAGGCAAAATGGTGAGCAGTCTGCCCTGATATATATATATATATTTTTTTTATGCACTTTTTCTTTTTACTATATTCGAATTTTCTTTTCATATTCGAATCCCATGCCCATCGAACGAAGCTTCTTCTTCTTCTTCTTCTTCTTCTTCTTCTTCTTCTTCTTCTTCTTCTTCTTCTTCTTCTTCTTCTTCTTCTTCTTCTTCTTCTTCTTCTTCTTCTTCTTCTTCTTCTTCTTCTTCTTCTTCTTCTTCTTCTTCTTCTTCTTCTTCTTCTTCTTCTTCTTCTTCTTCTTCTTCTTCTTCTTCTTCTTCTTCTTCTTCTTCTTCTTCTTCTTCTTCTTCTTCTTCCGGCAGTGTAGTATGGCGTATTACTGCCCTCCTCAGTTCTATACTACGCCCACAATTGAGAAAACTTAAATACGCATAGGCCTACAAAAAATAAAAAATAAAAGTAATTTTTTTTTAATAATAATAATAATAATAACTAAAATAACATTAGCTTCGAAGTAGCTTCGAAGTATTTAAGACAGCCCTACTGTGACATCACAACATGACATCATACTGTGATATCACGGAACATGTTTGAGGTCCATTTGAATAATATAAATAATATGTATGGTAAGGCTGTCCCCGAAGCCTGTTTTTGGGATTCGAACTTTGTCAGGGTTTTTCGAACGGTTCGTTTTTAACCCTTTCTCTGCCACGCTTATGTACATCCTTATACCGTCCTCTGCCAGCTCTATTTGTCTATGGAGAAGTTCCCCTTCTTTGCAGGGCTATAACTTTTTAAATTGTATTGCTAAATTGACATTACTATGGCCCATTCAACGTCAATTATCTATCGTTTAGGATGTAGCAACGTTCTACTTTTTCATTCATACTAAAATACGGTCTAAAGTATAAATATGTTTTTATCGTTTTCTGCAGCATTCTGCAGAACGTGATTTATAGCCCTAAATATATATTAGATCATCAAATGTAGTTTGATACCGATTGACGTCATAATAAAACTTTCAATTGCACAAGGAGTTGAGAGGAGATCAACAGGGGATCTCAAGACTCAGTGGGTAAAATATGATTGCCATCACAGATTTTTGAAATATTGATCTCAAAGACGCCTTACGGCGTCATTGGCAGATTACACATGGCGGAAAATGACGTGGAAACTCGTCCTTGGCGAATAAAGGGTTAAAAAAAAAAAAAAAAAATGTAAATTCTTTTTTAAATTTAAAATTCTTTTTTATATCCTCAAACTAAATCCTCAATTTGAATAAAGTGATTAATCTGATTAAATTAGTATTTTTTTCTTTTATTAAATCAACTTTCCAGACCCAGCCCAGGGAGAAGCTCCAGCCCAACTAAATCAATTAAATCAACTTTCTAATGAATATAACTCATCAGTTTCTTTTAATACTATAATATTAGTGTAGCCTAATCTTTATCTGCAACTGTGAAGAAAAACCCCATTGGTTTAAACAGAATGAATAGGAAAAAAATATTTAAAATAAAAATATATAGGCTATATAATTTATTTTTTATTAAAAATAAAAATTTTGAATGTTGATTTAGAATTCGAATGCCAACGTAACGAACGAAGGTTCGAACGTTTGGGCTCAGCCCTAATGTATGGTATATGTAATAATAAAGTATATTATATTTAGCTCCCATTTGAATAATATAGACATATGTCCAAAAACATGACATTCTTTAGAAGTCTTAAAATAAAATACATTTAACTTAAAGGGGACCTGCATTGCTATTCCTAGCACTATTTGGGCAACTTTACACAATTCCTGTGAGTCTATGGAAGACATCTGTAATATTTTTTATTTTTTTATTCATTGTTTTGTATTTCTAATCAAGTCCTCAAAAACAGCATTTTTCTACCTCAAGATCTCGAGCCGTTTTGAGCCTGGGCTCCAACCACTGTGTGCAGCTCATCATGTACCTCGCCATTATCATGCAGCAGTGTCTTTCTGACATCACAAATCATCACATTTTCAGATGACTCAGTTCAGTGAAGGTGAATATTGTGAGAGGAGAATTGGAAGAATGCGCCAATATGAGAATTAGAGACATAGATCATATTAATATAAGTTCACATAGCTAGGAAACAATGCTAAACACTCAAAAAGGCCATTTATAAGATAGTTCCCCTTTTTAAAAAAAATCATTGTTTTATATTTCTAATGGGGTACTCAAAAGCATAATTTTCCATGAAATTTCAGCCTGTTATTGGCCCCGCCCATAAGCACTTTCAGTGGCAGTCATCCACACAGTCTGAGAGAGAGAGAGAGAGAGAGAGAGAGAGAGAGAGAGAGAGAGAGAGAGAGAGAGAGAGAGAGAGAGAGAAGGTCCCCTTCTGCGTGCAGGTCCCCTTCTTTCTCTCTCTCCCTCTCCCGTTTGAGGAAGTCTACCACTGTGACCACTGTGCGCTACAGCTGCTCCTGAATCGAGAGATAGAGCTGCACCCCCCCCCTCTCTCTCTCTCTCTCTCTCTCGATTCGGGAGCAGCTGTAGCGCGCGGCAGTGGTAGACTTCCTCGAACGGGAGAGGGAGAGAGAAAGAGAAGGGGACCTGCACCACCCCCTCTCTCTCGATTCGGGAGCAGCTGTAGCGCGCGGCACAGTGGTAGGCTTCCTCGAACGGGAGAGGGAGAGAGAGAAAGAGAAGGGGACCTGCACCACCCCCTCTCTCTCGATTCGGGAGCAGCTGTAGCGCGCGGCACAGTGGTAGACTTCCTCGAACGGGAGAGGGAGAGAGAGAAAGAGAAGGGGACCTGCACCCCCCCCCCTCTCTCTCTCTTGCTCGCTCGCTCTCTCTCTCGCTCGCTCTCTCGCTCGCTCTCTGTCAAACCCCGTTTGGTGCGCTACAACCACAGAGCCAATCGGCTCACTATCCGCTCCATCCTCGCCACGTGAGGTCACCATGCGAGTCAAATCAGAACGACCTGATTAAAATGGACCAGGAAATTAATGACCTGAATGACGGCAATCCGCCAATATGGTATTTAGAGACAAAAACACATTGATACTAACTCCTATTACTATAATACAATGCTAGAGACTAAAAAAGTACATTTATAATGCATGTCACCTTTAAATTAAAATAAATGTAAAATAATAATAACTTAGCTCACCGTTCCACAGCTAAACGGTGGGAAAGGCATCTTGTTTGAGAAATGCAGGTTTCAATCTGCAATCTGCACTGAACAGTTGCTCTGTTCAGTCTTGTTCCAAAATGCGCAATGAGATATTCTGAGAGAATTGTTGAATAGATACACAAATGTTCTAGAATGTTCTATTATGACATCATATTGTGACATCACAACATGACATCATACTGTGACATAGGGCTGACCTTCGAATTTTTTCTTTGCATTCGAAGCTTCAGGGCCGAGATTCGATTTTAATTTGAAGCTTCGAGATAAAAAAAAAAGTTATTATAATTTTTTTTTTTTTTTTAATGTTGTGGGACTTGTACTTTGTTCAACTTTGTCAGTTCTGTAAAGATTAAACCTTTTTAAATCTTAGACAAACGAAACACTTTGCTTTCATGAAATATTGTAAGCCGTCATTTGAGGCTTTATAAAAGCAGCACAATGAACACAAATATGTCAGTGCAGAGTCCGACCTCATCTTAAATAACAAACAGCATTACTTGTTGTAATTAACAAAGAGAGGCAGAGTTGATTATGCAAAAAAAAAAAAAAAACATTTTCTTTCCTTTTTTTTTTTTACTATATTCAAATTTTATTTTCATATTCGAATCCCATGCCCATCGAACGAAGCTTCGAAGCTTCAAAGTATTTAAGACAGCCCTACTAATAATACACCACAAATAGAGAATACTGAGACTTCCATTACGGCGCCTACACTTATCAAGAGGAGTGATGCAGTAACTGAACTCACAGGATAGACATAAAGTTACATCCATTTCGAATGTGTCTATTATCACTAGAAACATGTTGCCCATAAAAAGGTCCTGCATAGGCTATGAGCTAAAATAGTTGGTTGTTCTGATGGGTTCCTCTTTAGATTAGATTAAAAATAAAATGTATTGTCATCATAGAGCACAAGTGCAGTACAACGAAAATAAGTTGGCATCCAACCAGAGTGCAAATGTAACAGTAAAGTGCAATATACAATGTACAGGTGATATAAAATATATAAATGAGTACTACTGAGTAATAGTGCTAATCAGATGTATGTTATACTGTAGTGTTATTGTAACTGAGGGGTACAATTCCCTGACTGTATTAATCAAGTATGGTATCATTAAACCACTACCGTCTTATGTACATTACTGGCCATACCGTACACAAGTATATCAGATGAGAACACCTCCACAATGAAACGGTTTCCACACAAATACTTGTTTAGAATATTTATTACGGCAAAGGTATTATATTACATTACTTAGATGCGCTTATAAGGCAAAGAATGTGCGTAGGCAAGTCAATAATGAATATTAAGAATTATATCTATGGTACTCTGGGAAGGGGGTTTACTACCGGTTGTAAGCCAGCAGAGGGAGGCAATGCTCTATGCAAAGTCAATGGGTCCACGGGGACTTCAACAAGCCCTGCTCGGGGGGCGATCTTACTCCCTGGAGCAGCGGATGAAAACGGCAGCTGTAATCCCAGGGTGCGCGCCGCACAGGTGAAGCCGTGGAGTCTCTCCTTGAGACGGGCTCGAATGATGTCCTCACGGTAGATCCCACACAGCAGCGGGGTAGACGGTTCTCTGCTCCAGCAGCCACAGTCAAAGCAATGAAGAATAATAATAATAATCCTGCCGGAAAGTGGCTCTGCTGGCGCCGGGGAGATCCTCCGGTGCGCGGTGGTCCACGGTTGAACTTGACGTTACTATCCTATTAGCACGCAGCAATAAGTGCTCTATGTAGACGCACAATTACTCACTTCACGTGGTCTTTGACTCGTAATGAAGGCTTACTAATAAATAGCGAACGATACGTTGAACAAACGTAGTAGGATAACACGACTCTATTTTGGGGCAATACGAGCCCTACTCTGCCGCACGTTGCATAGTGGGTGAGACGTCACTTGGGTAACTGAACAAGACTGAACTCCAACTCGAACTGAAAGGAACTAACTCAGTATTCACCTACGCCATATTTATATGTACGGGGAATAATCAAGTGCCAGCCTGCTCACTGTCTCGTAGCCCTGGGCAGAAGCGGGCATGTTGAGACAAGCCCTGTCGGTAGCTTTCAAGTCGGCTCTAGGGGCATGGCACTGGCGCTGGTGGCACGCCATCCAATAGGATAATGAAATATTATGGGCTATAGTAGGCTAAAGGGATATTCCGTGTATATGTACAAGGAATATACAAGGGATATCAAACGATATACAAATACTATTCAATATATATCCATAAATAAATATATATATTCGGTTTAATCTGATCCTTCGTAACAGCCGCCCCTTAATTAGTCCCACCTAATTAGCTAAGCAGAGACAGATTAACCGCACTGTCCACTACTCAATGTCCGTTGTGAGGGTAGGCAGGTCACAAAGTCAGGGGTCATGGTCGTCATTAAGCGAGTCGGGGAGCCTTGGCGACTCTATCAGCCTCGCCACGGGTCGGTTGTAGGTCCGCCCTTGGCCGAGCACTTCTGCCACTCTGACCCTTCCGTCGGCACCAGTGGTCACTTTGCTTACGCGGCCGGCCGGCCACGCAGCTCGGGGTAGTGACTGGTCTATGGTCATGACGACTGGACGGGATGAAGGGGGGCTTAGGAGGAAGCGGGCCTGAGACTGCTTTGATCTGTGCTTGGCTGTGCTTTCTCCTCCTCCGTCTGTTTCTCTTGTTTGCTCTGTACCCCATCTGAGGAGGGGCCGGTCCCGGCCGCCCCGTCAAGGAGTCGCTTGGGGTGCTGGGTTCGAGGTCAGCTACGTCTGGAGCGCAGCTGAGGGGGGTGGAATTCCGAACTCCCTCTGGTACCCACGGTTCTCTCACGGGCCTCTCGCTTAATGTCAATAGCCTCTGCTGTACGGGGAGAGGCCGGTGTCGCTCGCCTCTGTGTGTAGGCAGCGTGTAGACGTGGGTTGACTGTCAAGTCCGTAGAGGGGGCCCTGGAGCGTCCATCCCAGTCGGGTCTGAACCGCGACTGGGCATCCTTTGGGTCCGACGTGGGCCGCCTCAATTGGGAGAATGAGGTCCGCGTGGTCGGAGCCGATGAGCAGGGTCGGTGTGGCGCCGTCGATAAGCGGTATAGGTAGTTGACGTAGGTGCACATACTTAGCCATCAGCTGTGGGATGGGGTAGGTGTACTGAGACAGGCCTATGTCGTGGCTGGTGAAGACGTTAGTTATACTATACTGCTTCTCGGGCTGGTCCACCGCTGCTATCTTGAAGGAGACCCTTTCACCCTTTATGGTCTTCTGGTCCCTTCTGATGGTGCGTATGGTCATTGTATCTTTGACACCTCGCAGGCCCAACTGGGCTGCTGCGGAAGCGAGGAGGAGAGTCTTTTCAGACCCATCGTCCAGGACGGCGTAAGTGTCCAGGACCTTGTCCTCGTAGCTCAGGAGCACTCTGACCACTTTGAGGAGCACACGGGGGGTCCCGCTATGCTGGTCAATGTGGAGCACTCCTGTTGGTGGTGACGTAGAATCTATATGGTGCGAGTCGCACCGTGGCTCCCAGTGTCTGCTGTAGCAGTCGGGACACCAGGGAGCGGTCTGGTGGAACTTTGGTGCTGGTGCCACCGCCTCGGCATGGTACATTACCGCGACGGGCCCACTCTGTTGTCCTGGCTGACGCCTGTTGATGTCATGCAGGACCTCCAAGTGGGTGCCACCGCACCTGCTGCACTTCTTTTTCAAGCGGCACTCAGCTGCTAGGTGGCTGCGCGCGCAGCGGAAGCAGCGGCGGTGGTCCTTGACCCACTGACTCACATCATCCGTGGTCAGCTTCTTGAAATCTTCGCACTGATACAGCCGATGTTCTCCCTCACAGTACTGGCACTCAATCTTCCACTGGTCCTCTTTCGTCGAGGGGGTGTTGTGGTTCTTGTGTGGTACTGATTCGGCTTGGTGCATAACGGTCACCAACCGGCGGTTATCCGTTTGTCCCCGAGGTCCGAGTCTTGGGCTTGGTCCACTCCATACGAACGTGTCGAGTCGTAGGCTACTGACCTCCCTGGCGAGGAACTCAGATAGGTCTAGGAGGGATGCCTCTGGACCGTTGGGGTCGCGGTAGTCTCTCTGCCGCCTGAAGCGCTCTTGTCGGGCGGGAGGGAGCTTCTCTAATATCCTCTCTACGTTAGAGTTAGCGTACAGTTCGTAGATACCCTTTTCCTTTTGGGACCCCAGCATCCCTACCAGGGACTGTACCTTGATAGACAGGTCATCTAATGCTCTGTTGTCTCTGGCTGGGGGGAGACGGTCAATGTCTCTTATCTCCTGTATCACGTAGTCCCATACGCGTCCATACCGTTGGTCGAGTGCTGCTAGAGCCGCTGTGTATGGGGTAGTAGAGTTGGCATAGGCCAGCGCTATATTGTGCGCTTGGGGCACCTTGAGGTGCTTCAATAGGGTAGCATACTTGTGGCGTTCATCAGCTACATCAACCATCATTGTCTCTAAGCACATCCGTAGCTCCGTGTACTGTGCTCGGTTCTCATGGGTGAAGTCTGGAAACGTCGGTGTGCCAAGGTACGATGCCATGGATGACTGGCACATCGGTGAGCGTTGGGGAAGAGGCCTCCTAGGCGAGTCTCCCCGTGCGTGTCGTCTTGGGCTGGTACTTGGTGGGTACCGAAGGTCGGGTACCCGGGTGCTGTTCCTCGGGGCTGACGGTGCGTCAAACTCACCCGTGAGTGGAGTCGGGGGTTTGTAGCGCAGGGCCTCGGGGCTGACTTCTGGGCTGTACTGGACCTCCTGGTCCAGAGTACGTTGCTGCTGGTCGGGGCTGTACTGGGCCTCCTGGGCCAGAGTACGTTGCTGCTGGTCGGCTTGACATTCCTCCTCTTCCTCCTCCTCTCCCTCTGCTAGGACCTGGAGTCTTCTGTTCAGTCTCTCGGCGTGGTCCGGTTCTTCCCGGTTGCTGGGTCTCGTATGGACCGGCCAGGAAGGGGGTTCGGAGACGTGGACAGGATCCTCCTGTTGGCGGAGTCCCGGGTCGCTTCGTCGGGTAGGGGAATGTGTCCTAGACCCATGTCTTGACGATCTCTGAGAGCTCCGTGCGGAGTGAGGGGGTGTCGCCATGGCAACCAGTTTGTCCATCAGCTCCGCCTGCAGCCGGTCGCGCTCTGCCTCGCGCTGGGCATGGGCTGCGTCGCGCGCTGCTTCGCGCAGGGCATTGGCGGCGTTGCGCTGCGCATTGGCGCTGGCCTGGGCGGCGTCGCGCTGTGCGTTGGCGGCGTCGCGCTGGGCATTGGCGCTGGCATGGGCGGCGTGGAGCTGTGCATTTGCGACGTCGCGCTGTGCATTGGCGGCGGCGTGCTGTGCATTGGCGGCGGCGTGCTGTGCATCGGCGCGGCTTCTCTCAATGTTCTCTTCTGTCTGGAGGCGTCTGGTCTCCAGTCTTATGCGGTCGTCTTCACTCCTTTGTTGCGCCTGGAAGCGCTCTCGCTCGCCTGCAAAATGTTCGCGCTTGCGCGTCTGTTGCGCTTGAAGTCGATCGCGTTCGGTGGAGGCTGCCAGGGTGGCGATGAGTGCTCGCGCCAGCATCTTGTCCGCCTCGCTGGGGGAAGACGCCGTTCGGGGCGATCGGCTCCCGGCAGTACTTGTTGGAGATCCGTTCTCCTGTTGCGTACCGAGGAGATCCATCTCCTGGGTGCGCGTCTCTTCTTGTGGTGGGTCGGGTTCCATCCCGGGAGGGCTTTCTTTATCCTGGAGCTCTCCGGGGACTACCTTGTCGACGTTGTCTGGGGATAAAGTCGTGTCAGTTCCCTCCTGGTCCCCACCGTGAGCTTGGTCAGTTACATTAGAACCCGCTAGGGCCTCTGTTGGCGGGGTAGCCTGGTTGATAGGGTCGGACATAATTTTACTATCCGCTTTAGTTATTTTATCCGTATTTAATTTCCCTTTAAAGCTAGGTATTGGACTGACAGCGTATGCCTCTAGATAGGGAGGTGGCTGCCGTCTGCGCTGCAGGCGATCTAGCTTAGGAGAACCGTTTGTGGAGTGTTCGTCATCGGCCATGTCAATATTAATATTATATTAATATTACGCTAATTATTACTCCGGCTCGAAGGACCAATTGTAACTGAGGGGTACAATTCCCTGACTGTATTAATCAAGTATGGTATCATTAAACCACTACCGTCTTATGTACATTACTGGCCATACCGTACACAAGTATATCAGATGAGAACACCTCCACAATGAAACGGTTTCCACACAAATACTCGTTTAGAATATTTATTACGGCAAAGGTATTATATTACATTACTTAGATGTGCTTATAAGGCAAAGAATGTGCGTAGGCAAGTCAATAATGAATATTAAGAATTATATCTATGGTACTCTGGGAAGGGGGTTTACTACCGGTTGTAAGCCAGCAGAGGGAGGCAATGCTCTATGCAAAGTCAATGGGTCCACGGGGACTTCAACAAGCCCTGCTCGGGGGGCGATCTTACTCCCTGGAGCAGCGGATGAAAACGGCAGCTGTAATCCCAGGGTGCGCGCCGCACAGGTGAAGCCGTGGAGTCTCTCCTTGAGACGGGCTCGAATGATGTCCTCACGGTAGATCCCACACAGCAGCGGGGTAGACGGTTCTCTGCTCCAGCAGCCACAGTCAAAGCAATGAAGAATAATAATAATAATCCTGCCGGAAAGTGGCTCTGCTGGCGCCGGGGAGATCCTCCGGTGCGCGGTGGTCCACGGTTGAACTTGACGTTACTATCCTATTAGCACGCAGCAATAAGTGCTCTATGTAGACGCACAATTACTCACTTCACGTGGTCTTTGACTCGTAATGAAGGCTTACTAATAAATAGCGAACGATACGTTGAACAAACGTAGTAGGATAACACGACTCTATTTTGGGGCAATACGAGCCCTACTCTGCCGCACGTTGCATAGTGGGTGAGACGTCACTTGGGTAACTGAACAAGACTGAACTCCAACTCGAACTGAAAGGAACTAACTCAGTATTCACCTACGCCATATTTATATGTACGGGGAATAATCAAGTGCCAGCCTGCTCACTGTCTCGTAGCCCTGGGCAGAAGCGGGCATGTTGAGACAAGCCCTGTCGGTAGCTTTCAAGTCGGCTCTAGGGGCATGGCACTGGCGCTGGTGGCACGCCATCCAATAGGATAATGAAATATTATGGGCTATAGTAGGCTAAAGGGATATTCCGTGTATATGTACAAGGAATATACAAGGGATATCAAACGATATACAAATACTATTCAATATATATCCATAAATAAATATATATATTCGGTTTAATCTGATCCTTCGTAACAGTTATAGTATTATTATGTTATTATAATTATACAATTATAAAGACACTATGGTAGTAAGTCATACTGGTGGTATAACTAGTAAGAGTAGGGAAGGGATATACAGATATTGTATGTAAAAAGGATTATATATAGGTATACAGATGTTAAGAAGAATCTGCATGAGATGGTTTCGGTGTGGGTTAGGAGAGGAGATCCCAAATGCAGGTAACCCGAGCAGAGAGAGAAGAGACTGAGACGACGTACTGAAGTGAACGGGCTTTTACTAAGCAGTCAGCAAGCAACAATGATTACAAACGGTATCAAAAGTTACTAAACAAAAGCGAACTGCAAACCCGAAAACAATACTCAGCAATGCTGGAAAAATAAGAACTTAAGAGAGGAACGGACTCACAGGGAATACGGTGACAAAGGTGAGTAAGTGACCGAAACCAACTGTGATAACAATACACTGAAACAGGGCAATGGTGCGACAATGAATGAGGGGAACGAGCAGGTCTATATGCTACCCTGTGATTACTAACAAGTGCCAGCTGGGGGCGGCTACGTGGCGTAGTGGGCAAGGCGCTCGCCACGAAATGCTGGAGACGCTGGGCTCGTCAGTTCGAGCCCAGCGCTCCACATTTGCTTTCAGTTTAGCTGGTCGTCCGTACTAATACACATTGGCCGTATTAGGGGGTGGGAAACTGATGGGTGGGGATCGGGCGTTGTGGACAGCGACTCCTACAGGTCGGTTGGTGCGCCTGCGCAGTAGAATCAGGAAGTGTCGGGGGCAGCGTGAGCCTCCCACGCGTTACTCCTCGCCACTGAGAGATCGAGCTGCGCAGGTGAAAAGATGCGACTGCTGTTACCTCGAGTACCGGAGGGGACTCGTGCTATGTATGACTTAGTCCACATTGCAGCCGGCTTGTGGGAGGCAAGAAACAGCGTCCTTGACAGGGGAGGGTTGAATTGGATGATACGAAATTGGGATGGGAGAAAATATAGAAAATGGGAGAAAAAGTGGATCAAAAAAAAAAAAACAAGTGCCAGCTGGTAACAGGCCTGCATGGCCAAGGCTGAGGAACACAGGATAGTAAAACAACTCACATCATTGATAAAAACAAGTGTAAAGGAATATCTAAAAGAAACAATCCTTAAGGAACATAACGCTGCTGGCGGGACAAAACCTCATAACTCCATTTAATTTAATTTTTTATATAAATCAACTCCGTAGATCATCCTCCATATGTGTGTGTGGGTTTTACAAAGTTTAAACAATGGGAAAGCATTAAACCGATCATCTGTCTAAACCTCCTAACTCTATTCGCCCTCAAATCTGTGTTCGTTTTTTTCATCTGCTGAAAAGTTGGGTTTTTGGAGTTATGAGGTTTTGTCCCGCCAGCAACGATAAGTAAAGATGTTAACACCAATAAAAAACAAGTGCAAAGGGAAAGCCTTAAAGGGACACATGTAAAGTATTAACACTTAGCAAATACATATGTAAAAGAGTTAACACCAATAAAAACATATGAAAAGGGATAAGCCTTAAAGGGGCACATGTAGATATTTAACACTTAGCGAATACATATGTAAAAGAGTTAACACTAATAACATGTGAAAAGGGATAAGCCTTAAAGGGGCACATGTAGATATTTAACACTTAGCGAATACATATGTAAAAGAGTTAACACTAATAACATGTGAAAAGGGATAAGCCTTAAAGGGGCACATGTAAATTATTAACCCTTAGAGAATACATATGAAAAAGAGATGAACCTTTAAGGAACATGAAACGATAAACCTTTTTAAAAACACAAGCTAAAACGCACCACACAACATGAACAGAGAACACAACAAAGCATTAAAGGAGTCCAGCAAAACCTAGACTCAAATGCCAGAGTCCAGGATCTGGAGTTGCTGCGTTTGGCCACCAGAGGGCGGCAGAAAAACACTGTTCACATTGTTCGAGCATGATCCCTGGCTGGGACCATGACACTGCATTGATGCTGATTAACACACACATGCGTCGTCCTTAATAATAATAATAATACATTTTATTTGGAGGCGCCTTGCAGAACACCCAAGAGAGAGGGGGGGGGGGGTGCAGGTCCCCTTCTCTTTCTCTCTCTCCCTCTCCCGTTCGAGGAAGTCTACCACTGTGCCGCGCGCTACAGCTGCTCCCAAATCGAGAGAGAGGGGGTGGTGCAGGTCCCCTTCTCTTTCTCTCTCTCCCTCTCCCGTTCGAGGAAGTCTACCACTGTGCCGCGCGCTACAGCTGCTCCCGAATCGAGAGAGAGGGGGTGGTGCAGGTCACCTTACAGCGCATAAAAAAAAAACAAGACAGTCAAGGTAAAAAAAAAAGAAGTGATCTTGGCAAGTGAAGTTAAAAACAAAACAATCAACAGGAGGTATAAAACAGTGACACACAGGGTACAGTTACAGTGAGTATGCCAGTTTGAACAGGTGGGTTTTGAGTTGGGATTTGAATGTTGTTATGGAGTTAGACTGTTGGACATGTGGGTGGGTGTGGGGGGGGGGGGGGGGGGGGGGGGGGGCAGGGAGTTCCAGAGTCTGGGAGCCAAGCAGCTGAAGGCTCGAGCGCCCATGGTGCTGAGGAATGAGCTGGGGATGGATAGAAGTCCAACAGAGAACGAGCGGAGGGTGCAGCAGGGGGTGCATTCCTGGAGGAGGTCAGTGATGTAGATGGGGGTTAGATTATGAAGGGCTTTGAAGGTGAGTAGATGGTTTTTGTAATCAATCCGGTAGTGCACAGGGAGCCAGTGTAATTGAATGAGGACGGGGGTGATGTGGTCTGATGAATTGGTGTGGGTGATGATGATCCTGGCAGCAGAGTTCTGGATAATTTGGAGTCTGTTGAGGAGTTTGGTGGGAAGGCCAGTGAGGAGAGCATTGCACTAATCGATCCGGGATGTGACAAATGAGTGGACCAGGATTTCAGTGCTGGATTGGGACAGAGATGGGAGGAGTCTGGAGATGTTCCGGAGATGTAAGAAAGCAGTCCGGGTGATGTTTTTAATGTGTGGTGTAAATGAGAGGGAGCCGTCCAGAATGACACTGAGGCTTGATGATGATGTTTGGAACTGGGGTGTTTTGTGATTTGGTGAGGGAGGATTTGGAGCCGATGAGCAGGGCCTCAGTTTTGCTGCCATTTAGTATCAGGACATTTCTGCTCATCCAGCTCCTGATGTCCTCAAGGCAGGTGGTGAGGGAGGTGGGGGGAAGGGCAGTGGTGGGTTTGGAGGAGATGTAGACCTGTGTATCATCGGCATAGCAGTGAAAATGGACCCCATGGTGACGGAGGATTGTGCCGAGGGGGAGGAGATAGATGGTGAATAGGAGCGGACCCAATACTGACTCCTGGGGGACACCCAGTGAAACAGCCGAACACCCTGACTTGTGAGTCCTTAGTTGTACAAACTGTTGTCTGTCAGTGAGGTATGACGTGAACCAGGAGAGTGCGACACCAGTGATCCCAATGCCAGCCAGGCGCTCCAGGTAGTGGATGGGAGATGGTGTCGAATGCAGTGCTGAGGTCAAGGAGGATGAGGATGGTGAGAAGTCCAGAGTCAGCTGCATGGAGGAGGTCGTTGGTGATTTTAACCAGGGCTATTTTGGTACTGTGTTGTGGGCGGTGACCGGATTGAACGCGTGTTGCTTTCTAACAGCGGAGGAGTGCAAGAATGTGACAATTTGACCATGTGACCGCGGCAACGCGGGAGAGCGGCAGTGCGGAAATAGGCTGTCTATTGCCATTCTCTAAGACAAACGCTAACCTTAACCAACTCCTTAACAGCGCCTAAACTTAACCGTTCTAACCTTAACCAACTCCGAAACAATGCCTAACCTTAACCTTAACCTTAACCTTAACCATGCCTAACCTTAACCTTAACCATAGAAAGAATATTGCCATTCTCTAAGACAAACTCTAACCTTAACCAGCTCCTTAACAGCGCCTAAACTTAACCGTTCTAACCTTAACCAACTCCAAAACAATGCCTAACCTTAACCTTAACCTTAACCTTAACCATGCCTAACCTTAACCGGCGAAAGAATACACGTTAAAAAAAAAAAAATTGATGGGATTCGAACTTGTCAACAACAGACCGCAGGACCGCAGGACCGCTGCGCTGCCAGGTGAGCTGAGCTTCGAATGAAAATCATGGCGGATTAGGGCGGTTACATAATGCCGCAAGCTCTGCCGCTCCGCTCTGCGGTTGCCGCGCCTGCCGCGGGGCGTGTCGCAGCCAATCAGGGAAAACGCGGAAGCAACGGCAGCACTGCTCCGCTGTTATTAAGCAATAGGCGGATTGAACGGGTTCGTGGAGGTTGTTTGTGTCAAGGTGGGACTGAAGCTGTGCGGCAACCACCCTCTCAAGAGTTTAAGAAATTTCATTTCAACCTTTATTTAAAATCGTAAGCTTCTGAGGTTTCCCTCATTTACAGAAACGACGATTGTACAATGTAAACAGTACATAATATAAGCAATATTCACAGAAAATTAAACACCAGAGTAAAAATAAAAAACTTTAAAAATAATTTAAAAAGATCAGCTAAAACAGAATGGTCTGAAATCATATGTTTAAACATACCAAGGGAAGGGAGAACCTCCAATTTCAGAGAGAGTTGGAGGACATTCCATGAGTTAGAGGCATCAAAGGAAGAAGCTGACTTCCCTAGATCAGAACAAACTTTAGGGACCCTAAGAACCATCCAGTCATTCGATCGAGTTGAATAGGTTCCAATATTCTAATCCAACAGTGAAGAGATATAAACATGTTGTTTACCAATAAGGGCTTTAAAAATAAATAAATACGAGTGTTTGTTGCGCCTTTCTGTAAGAGATGGCCAACCCACTCTATCATACACGACACAATGGTGAGTATCACATCTGTCACCAGTAATAAACCTAAATGAAGGGAAGGTTGGAGATGGGCCTATAGTGGTGTAGATCAGCTGGGTCAGCACTGGGTTTTTTGAGAATGGGAGTGATTGCAGCCAGTTTGAGAGTGGGGGGGGGTACAGTTCCAGAGGTGAGGGAGGAATTAATTATGTCCGTGATCATGGGTGAAATGTACTATGAAATATGAAACTATGAAAATATGAAATGGGTGAAATAAGTACTAAATACCTATATGTCCCTATGCCATAAATGTCATGTATGTTGTGTATGTCATAAATGTCTATATGAATTGAAAATGGGGGACCCTGATGGAAACAAGACAAACGTCTTTCTCAGGTCTGCATCCCCTTAACAATTGTATGTATTGAGCCGTACTGTATTGTACCCATTCTGCAATCTGTTAAATAAAGTTTTCATTCATTCATTCATTCATGGATGGCAGACAGGCTTTGACGAGGGTGGTGGGAAGAGGATCAAGCTGACAGGTGTTGGCCAAGATAATCATACTATGACATTTTCATATTATCACACACACACACACACACACACACACACACACACACACACACACACACACACACACACACACACACACACACACACACACACACACACACACACACACACACACACACACACACACACACACACACACACACACACACACACACACACACACACACACACACACACACACACACACACACACACACACACACACACACACAATGTCTTAGGTACACACACACCACCAGCTACTGACTGCACACACACACACACACACACACACACACACACACACACACACACACACACACACACACACACACACACACACACACACACACACACACACACACACACACACACACACACACACACACACACACACACACACACACACACACCTACACACCTACACACCTACACACACACTGGATGTTGCCAGTGTTTTTAGGGTCGAGCGTGAGGGAGTAGTGGATGCAACATCAAACTGAACTGTTAACACTCACATTTGCATCTCAAGCTTTCGTTCTGTTGTTGCTGCCATCTTCACTTGCAAGACCAAATCAAAAAGATGTGACACAATGCATTGCAGCAGGTCATATTTGGGGCTGAAGTGAACATAATATTTGATCACTTGCTCCACCAGCCTGCCTGGTTGAGGGTGCATTGTAGTGAACTTAACCTGCATCATTTTTGGACAGGACTGACATTTTATCGTGGGAGAAAAACAACATCCAATTTCGATGGGGATTCCCGGAGGGGCGAGGGAGTAGGGACTAGGCGCTAGGGGCTAGGGGTGAGGGGCGAGGAGCGAGGGGACCAACATTGAAATTAATTTGACAATGAATGGGATCCAGCCAGAGTGCATAACTGTACCGTATGAATGTCAAGCAGGGCATTCTTGACAAAAAAAAGAGCATGTGTGTTCAGTCAACCGTCAACCATGAATAAATAAAGGTTAAAAAAAAAAAAAGTTAAAGAGCAAGTCTACCATGCCCAGTCTACCATGAATAAAGGCCTGTACAAGCTCTGAAATAAACCTACTCCACACTGCACACAAAGCAGGTTTCAGCATTTATTTCTTTTGCAGTCTGGAGTGTCGCCCCATTGACTTTGCATTAGTTTTGTGGCTAACTAGCCGGAGCTATGGTATGGGTATGCATTGCGCTGAGAAAGGACTCTTAACGACCGACAACATCACTGGAAAGTAGGAAATAGGGTTTGGGGTCCAAAATTCTGAACATACTAATATTAATATTTCCCCATATTAATGGGAAAAATAACTTTGTGCTTCAGGCTGGGTTTGTGCTCAGTCGCCTGGTGCTCCTCACTATGAATTGAATGAACACTATGAATTGAAAATGGGGGACCCTGATGTAAACAAGACAAACGTCTTTCTCTGGTCTGCATCCCCTTAACAATTGTGTGTATTGTACCCATTCTGCAATCTGTTAAATAAAGTTTTCATTCGTTCATTCAATCCTCAATTCCAGTCTCCTTCACTGCGGTCTGAAAAAATAACACAAAGAGACTCCAACCCCAACCTCACCAACAATGACTGAAACTTGCTTGGCTTTATCCAGGACCTGGTGATCAGTCCAAGCAGCTTCAGCTGGTCTAGGCCAAGCTTATTATAGGCAGTGATGCCAGTAACTAGTTACTAAGTAACTATTTACTGTAATCTGATTACTTTGGTCTGTAAATAGTAATCTAACTTGTTACTTTTTACAAGCCAGTAATCTGATTACAGTTACTTTTCCAAGTGGCTGTGAGTTACTATTTAGTTACTATCTCATAATGCTGATGATAAGAGAGCCAGGGGTACAGTCAGCTAGACCGGAGTATGGCCTGATGGCTGATCACGTCTCATGATGACCTGTCTGAGCAGCCAATCATGATTTATGACATTATGCACTTTCAATAAAGCATTATTAAAAATAAAAAAATTAAATGTTTTGTGGCAGCAGCAGGGGGGACGACGACGACTTCGTAACCTAGTTACTTAAGTAATCAGTAAAGTAACTAGATTACTTTTTAAAGGAGTAATCAGTAATCAGTAATCAGATTATTTTGACAAGTAATCTGTGGCATCACTGATTATAGGTAACTAAAAACTAAAACAAACAAAACAAAAAAAAACTTTTATTTAACTGAAATTGAAATACAACTTTAGAAAAGCAAGCCTAGATAAAGCCGGACCCAGATACATGCCAGTGGGGAATCGGGATATACCAGACTGTATGTATAATTAATTAATGCAAACAACTATGTGTACCGTATATTAACACTCAGTGGCACTTGATGCATGCACTACACTACAGTTTGGGGGCTACTGGCTACTGGCTAGCAAAGGTTAAGCCACTAAAGCACCACAACCACCCACCACACAACCCCTGTGTGCTTTGTTGCTGAGATGCAAAAGAAAGCCAACCTATAAAATAGACAATGAATTGATACATGTTACAGAATTTTGCAGCCTGCTGGTGCTAATGTTAGCAGCTAGCATCCATCACTAACATTAAGCTAAGCTAAAGGAGACCAGTACTACTAGGCAAAGCTAATGTTACCCCCCAGGCAGTATCTTTGCTTCAATAAGGGTGAGTAAATATAGTCAAATACATGTTCTATTTCATTATGGCTTACGCTCAGCATCAGTTGCATATATCTCGCTTCAGTGGATATGCACTGAATAAATTTCAAAATGTACCTTTACATACCAACATCCGTCTGACCACACCCCCATCTGCTGCCTACATAAGCAGGGGTGGGGCCACACACTCATCTCCTTCTCAAATTTCATCCACAAGGAAGTGCCTGTTATATACCCACTTGACGTGGAGAAAATATTTAGTCTGAGGAAAGGAAAACAGAAGAACAACGAGATACGTTGACATTATATCTTTATTTTCTCTCTCACTATTTTCAAGAAAATACGGCGATATTGTCTTCGTCACTGGAGTGTCTGGAAGATGATGATCATTCTGTGTGACCTCCACCGGCTTTTCGTATTAGGGGCTCGCGCTGCTGACATGCTCCCCAACTGCAGTCCTCCTTGCTGCGGCTGGATGGGTTTGGTCCTCCGGCCATGCAGCTGGACTGTGGGAAGCACCGACTGTTGTGAGGAAGCGGTGGCTTCCAGGGTGGGGTAAGTACTGTTTTGCTTGCGAGCTCTGGTTGTCTGTTGATGCTGTGGGGGTTAGCTGACAATTTTACGAACGCCGGCCCCAGATTGGGGTCCTCTGCTCGGCTTCTTAAGCGGCGGACGGAGGATCTTGGTCTGAAGCCCATGATGGTCAACTAGTGGCCTGGTTAAAACCCGGGATTCTCTGGACAAGCGGATGCTTCTCTGTCCCGTGCAGGCCCCATCTTTCACTTGAGTGGAAGTACACCCTAAACGAGGAAATGTGGGCATGGATGTTCGTTATCGGAAGATCCATGTTCAAGTCGGCTGCAACCCAGATGGGACTTGTGCCGGCTCCGCCGTATGTCTGGTAAAATCACTGTTGTAAACTGTGTTGACATTTCTTTTTCTCTTCTCTCTTAAAGATGAGGAGGGTTTCAGACGGCGGCCTGTCTGAAGTGTGGCTTGTTATGTTGTTGTGTACAGTTCAGGTGATAGCTGCTTAGCTTGCGTGCTAGTTGTGGCCTACCTGTTAGCCAGTCAGCTGTTAGCTGCGGCGCTAGCCCGTTGTGTCACTAGGCTAGGAAACGTTAGCTTGTTGCTATCAGTCGAGAGCGGCTGTTAGCTTAATGCTACACTGTTGAACGTTGCTATGACTATAACATGCCTTAAAACACTCTGACTACGACGTCATCTTTGACAGAGGATGTTAGTCGAACCTACACCGCGAGCCCTGCCAGCGAGGACTGCGTCAACATGGAGAAACGTAGCGGCTGGGTGGCGCAACGACGTTACCCTCGTCGACAACACAGGAGATGCCGTGTTCGACTTCGGTGTCCCGTTAACCAGATTGCAGTTCTCTCGGCCTGCGCTCAGGGTAGGAGTCCCGACCGGACTTTAAACACTTCTTCTTTCCTTCCCTTCTAAATGTTTTGTAATAACGATGTTTTCCAAAACGTGTGTTGCTGCAATACATTGAGGATACGCCGCGTGTTGTGTGTGAATTGTCTTGTCACTGGTATAGCTTCTCTCTCCATAGAATCGGCGTTGTTGTTTACATGTGTAAAAATTATCTGGTTAGTTGTGACGAGAGCATGTGTGTTCATGTAACGTTTGTAACGTGGGTGAACTCACAACTAAGGGGGTTAATTAACCTGTGAAGCTATGCTTAGTGACATGTGATTGAGGAATGAATTCTTTCTCAGCCTGTGATGACAATGAACAGTGTGTTCACATATTAACAGGGTTACCTGTTCAACTTGGTCGTATCAAGGGTAAGGTAGGAGAGGTGATCCCCCCGGTTTCCCTGGGGCTTCCCCCCCTCCTCTCAGACATGTTGATTACAATATATTGTGTCACTGTGTTTGTGGGGATACGATGTAACCCTCAGCTTAATTGCTGGGGTTGTGCTTTCCGCTTGAGAAACTATTTTTTCCTAAAGAAAAGATTGTTTGCTTAGCAAGGCCTGTGGCCAATACATAATCGAGGATTCTGTCTTCTCTCGTTATGAAAAACGGCGTTCCTCTGTAGTAGGAGTGTACTGTGCCATTTTTTGTTGTGATGAAGGGTTGTGTGTGTCTTTGTGATCTACAAGTGGGTTAGGTTTGGCCCACAGAAGCACATATGTAAGTCTGGACCGGGGCTCTTAAAGGGGCCCTCTCTGTTCTGTGTTTTTTCCTTGGTAAAACTCAGGTAGCAGGATTAGTACATGAGCTATGTGAGGCTGTTAGATGCCTCATAGCATGCTATGACTGTGTCATGCTCTATTTGTCATTACATCGTATCATGGGTGAGGGGTCGTAAAGGGGTGAACTGGTAAACCTTTCCTTCCCTTTTCTGATTGGTCAGGGGTTACAACCACCTGTCTTTCAGGGTTCCTGTCAGGTTGCTGTTCGGCATGTTACAGGGTAAGGGGGGGGGGGGATTTTTCTGGTCCCACGCCCTGAAAGATTGGGCGTGTGCACCGTGGAAATTCCCCCGACATAGAGTACGTCACTGAGCGCGTCTCTATTGGTAGGACTTCCGTGGGTTGTTCAGGTCCATGTTATGGATCTGTTTCAGGGAGTTGTCAGAGCTCCTCCTCACGAAGCTCCTCCTCGGGGAGAAGTGCCTTCTGTGAGTTCGGACTCTCCTTCCCTGTGAGGGAGCCTCCTCAGAGTTTCAGAGCCTCCTCCTCAGATTGTCAAGGTGAGTAGAACTTCAAAAAGGAGTTCTGCTCTATTGTATGTGTATTCGATTCAATTCGATTATTGAGTGTGTATTGGTTCAGTGCCTCATCCTCGGAGAGCCCTAACCCAAGTGTTACATAGCTCAATGTTGCAATATTCTTTTCAATCTATACAGCTCGTGTGGGAAGTCTCTCTGGGGATTCCCGTCTCCTCCCTGTGGAGAGGGTGGTGGGATGTAAAAATGAAAATAATTTTTACCCTCAGCCGCGTCACGTGGGATTCATGTCAGTCTGTGTTTCTTTCTTTTTTAAATAAAAAGAGGAAAGAACATGAAGCACGACGGCTCCTTGTCGTTCTCCCAGGCAACTTGGAGGAACAATGTCTGGTGTCTTGTTAGACTATCCATTGATGTGTTTGGGTCTCGACGCGTATGTAAGTGCTGGCTCTGGGTGTTTCTGATGGGAATCACGCATGAGGCTGGTGCGCCTTGGTTGCTTGTTATTAAAACAGCGTTTTTATAGGGCAACTGGGATGGAGTTTTGTCTCTTCCGAGTGCCAGTTTACTAGGTTGTCTCGACGAATTCTCGTTCATATCTGGGGGATGTTAACGTAATAGATCAGAACATAGGTAGAGGGGTCTCACGCCCTTGGGGTGGGCCACTGAGCATGGTACAAATGGGACCGTCGGGGTGGCGCCCTCTTTTCATGTTTTAGATCGACACGCATACCTACCCCCTCTGCTGGAGTGGGCATGTCGGCGTGGTTAGGGCACGGGACTGGTTCTGGTCGCGCTGGTCCAGGTCAGTTAACCCGTTGTCCGCCGGGGACGCAGAGCTGCTGTTCTGGTACCCTGAGGGACTTGTGCTTTTTTCAGGGGGAAAAATGCCGGGTCGGCCCGGGTGTCACAGGGTTAGGCGTTATGGAGACCCTTTGTTGGGTACATGTTGTACTCTGCACTATTGTAATGGCTTACGGCCATACCAACCTGAACACGCCCGATCTCGTCCGATCTCGGAAGCTAAGCAGGTTCGGTCCTGGTTAGTACCTGGTTGGGAGACCGCCTGGGAATACCAAGTGCAGTACGCTTAGGGCTGGTTCTCCATTCTTTTCGCTCCTCTCTCACGCGTGGCGAAGAGGGGGCTGTTGGGGTGGTCTTTTGGACCTCCTCTGGTAACCCTGTGTGCTTCCCGAGCCGCCGGGCCCGGTCCGAAGTAATGTTTCGTCGACCCGTAGGCCTGGAATAACCCTTTTTTGAAAACTGAAACACTTGTACTGCGGTATAGCCAGTGTATACCCGCAGGTGTGTTTTGGAGTTTTTTCTTGATGGGTTATAGGAACAACCACCGCATGTGGTACCAAGAGGGTGGTTGATTCCCTGGTGTGTTGGAGCAGAGTCAACTCCCGGGTTACCCGGTTGAGTGTGCCCCTGCACATTCATGACGTCTGCCAATCGTGTCAGCCTTCTCTGCCTCGACCCCTCTGGGTCGGGGTTTTTTGGTGGAGGCTTTGTCATGGTGTGCAACAATGCCAGCATACGCCCCTTCCGCCGGGGGGGCTGTTTTCAGTTGACCCCTTTGGCGCCTGTCTCGTCCGCAGTGCTCCAGGCTCAGGTTACAGCCTGCTGCCTGGTTTCCCCGGTGCGCTGCCTGCTTCCGTTGGTTAACCTTTTTTGAGTGCTTTACGGCCATGCTGACGGCCTGTGTTACAGGGTCAGTGTGCCAGGCGGTGTACTATTGGGGGGAAAGGGCCCGCTCTTATCCCTATCCGAATAAGTGACCGCCTGGTGGGGTCTTGATGCCTGGCGTCATTGACCTCTCCGGGCCCCCCTTTTTTCCAGGGGATCCAGTCCCTTCAGTGGGTCTGGGTCTTCCTTCGCGCTCCGCTGCTACGGCCTTGCCACGGGGTTGAGTTTGCTCTTGACCCCGTGATTTTGGGGGCAGTAACAAGGGTTGTTCCTTCCGTTCGTTCCCTGGTGGCATGCAGGTTGTGCGTGTGCGTAGTCATGGGGTCAAGCCACGATCTGCTCACCCTGTGCGTTGAGTTGCTTGAGTTCCTCTTCGCACGGTCGGATCCGTCTCCCTCCCGTAAGCCTCCAATATGGAGGGTATCCTCCATTAGGGAGGGTCGGGGGGCTCGGTCCTCCCCGGTCTGATGGTTGTGGGGGGCCTCAGCGGGGTACATTTGTCGAGCTATGGCTCCCGCTCAGCTCCTGTTATGCAACTGATGCTGAGCGTAAGCCATAATGAAATAGAACGTAAGGTTATGTATATAACCAAGTTCTATGAATTATGGTGACGCTCAGCATCGGGACGCCGCTGCGGCCCTTGATCTTTCATTGTGGTGAAATTTGTTGGGAAGGAGATGAGTGTGTGGCCCCACCCCTGCTTATGTAGGCAGCAGATGGGGGTGTGGTCAGACGGATGTTGGTATGTAAAGGTACATTTTGAAATGTATTCAGTGCATATCCACTGAAGCGAGATATATGCAACTGATGCTGAGCACTGCTACTCCCGTGTTGGAAACAAAAAGAGGAAGGTAGAGTGTGACCATGTCCGGCGTCATATAGTGGGACGCAGGGGCGTGGCCTGGTCACGTGCATGTGAGTGCATTTGTTGTTTCGTGAGCACATTATGTGCTAGGAGATAAGAGATATCTCATAATGGCGAAGAGCGAGACGCGATTGGCCAGTATGATAATATAACCCAATAACCCATGCATATTTACACCTGCACGGGCGAATCGCTGCGAGGGGGTATTGCAATCATTCCTGTCTGTCTGTCTGCACCAGCCATAATTCCTACACTAATGATACAATTTGGATAACATGCACATAGGTTTCCAGGAGGCCAATGACCGGAATTATCTAATAATTCGCTAATCGGTCAACGATAAGTTTTTTATTTGAATCAGTATCTATTGAAATAGATAGTCAGTATAAAGTGAAACAATTTAATGTTCTAATCACTCAAAGCCGCATTTGATCCAAAATAAATAAATAATAAAAGCCCAGAAAATAGACAGCCTGTTGAAATTTTGAGAAGTTGGACCATTTCAACAACTTTTGGGTGAGTGTTTGACAAATAAGTGGCGCGGATTTCATGTTCAGGTAATATAGAATGCTTCTGAATAAGTCAAATTTAATTACATGTCACCCGGGAGTTCTTAACCCCGGGCCGAGATTTATTTAATGTTGCACAAATAAATCAGTCCGTATTAAATGATGTTGTGTTTCTTTTTCAAATGTAGCCAAGAGTAAAGACCCTAACCCTATCAAAACAGCAGTCAAAGTGTATATTTTCAGCACTATGTTTGTTTCAAGGAAAATTATGAGGGGCATAAGACTGACTAAATAGACTACAAAAAACACATTTCTGAATATTTCTTTCAGATTGGGCATTAATCATTAAACGTATTCCTCATTGGAAAATAAATCAAGCTGACAATCTCTGTCTGTTTGTCTATTTATTTGCATTTCCTCAAACTATAACTTTCCTTGTTCTGTTCAAAGCAATTGGTTTTGATAGTCTATCAGTGAGCTGGATACAATCCTACCTGGAGGGGAGAGAACAGATGGTGGAGGTAAACGGTACCCTACCCCCCCCCCCTCCCAGTGAGCTGTGGTGTTCCACAAGGAAGCATACTAGGACCGCTACTGTTCCTAATTTATGCAAATGCCATGTCGTCAGCTTGTGACTGCAACTTGTTCCTGTTTGCGGACGACTCAGCCCTGCTGGTCTCTGACAAGAACAAGTTACAGGTTGAAAAAACCCTCTGCAAAATCTGCATATGGCTCGCCGATAACAAACTATCATTACACATGGGCAAAACAGAGTCCATTCTCTTCGGTTCAAATAACAAACTCAGCAAGACCGACGGCTTCTCAGTTACAGTGGGTGACAATATTGTCACAAGGAAAGATGAAATTACCTACCTGGGTTCCATCCTAGAGGCTAATCTTTCCTGTGACAAAATGGCATCCAATGTAATAAAAAAAGTCAACCAATGAACTCGATTCTTGTACCAGATCTCCTCTCTGGTAAACAAGAATACCATGAAGACTCTGGCAGGAGCATTCATTCAAGGGTACTACGACTATGCTTGCACCTCATGGTACCAAAGCACCTCAAAGGCACTAAAAACAAAATGACAAACATCTCAAAACAAACTGGTCAGACTACTGCTTGACCTGACTCCTAGAACCCACCTCACCCCTGCCCACTTTGACAACCTAGGATGGCTTAGAGTAGACGACAGAGTACAGCAACTTGCAATGGGCCTGGTTTACAAGATACACTACACGACCAAGGTACCCATGTACATGTCAAAATACTTCCCAAAGGTCAGTGAATACCACGATCACAACACCAGAGGGAGCTCCACAAATCATGTTAAACCCAGATTCGGCTCAAACAAGGGACTAAACACGTTTAGCAATTATGCCACATCAATGTGGAACGCCCTACCCAAAGCTGTAAAGGAATGTGAATCACTACCTACTTTCAAAATCACTCTCAAAGAACACCTACGGTAGACTGCAATTCGAAACTGGCCCCTGCAAATGTCCTAACCCAACCCCATCCAATGTACAGTAAATTACCAAGTATGGCTTTGTCAATATTACAATGTACAGTGTACAGTGTCCCCCACCCACCCCCTATCCAACCCCCCCCCACCCCACCCACCCAACCACCTCCAATGTACAGTCCCCCCCCCCCCCACACAACCCCACCCATTTACATTATGTACACATTGAAAAACAAGTCGGATCTATCACTATGCTTCCTATTCCTATTACTAATGTTAATGCTAATGCTAATACCTACTGTATAAGGAGAGTGGTCAGTGTTTTTTTGTGTTTTACGGTGTGTTTGTATGTCTGCATGTCCGACTGGTGGAGCTTTGTGCCAGCCTTTCTAATTCACAATGAAACACACGCACACACACACACACACACACACACACCACACACACACACACACACACACACACACACACACACACACACACACACACACACACACACACACACACACACACACACACACACACACACACACACACACACACACACACACACACACACACACACACACACACACACTCACACACATGACTGATTACATAAACTCCGCCTTGGTGGAGGTAAAAGAGAAAAAGACCAGAGGTGAGAGGACTATTTCTCATCTTGCTCCTCCCTCTGGCTCCTCCCCCTGCTAACGGGCACATCTACTACATCCTGCTGAGAGAGAGAGAGAGAGAGAGAGAGAGAGTTTTAGCATAGCTTTATTGTACATGATTAGTAAGCATTTATTCAGTAAGTCAAGAGTGACTTGTCAAGAAAAAAAAAGAGTTTAAATGATAATAACAGTAGATTTGAACGAAACAATAAATCTGACACAGAGAGAACTAGAGACAGAAGGACGGATTTGGCAGGCAGACAGACAGACGGAGACATGATTGATCAGAGACACATCAAAGATGAAAAGTAAACCCCCTGCAGAAAAACAGGGCATTAATTCTGCAGGTAAAGCACATTCAGTTTGCTCTAGATGGGTGGGAAATGTTTTCCAGCGATTCCTGATTAATGTGGAAAAATCTCCTCCTTGAGTAAAGTACAATACTGCATGAGGAATGAGGCCAGAGAGAGAGAGAGAGAGAGAGAGAGAGAGAGAGAGAGAAGAGAGGGAGTTAGTGTAGAGAAAATAGTGCTGAACAGACAGGAAGGTCAGGGAGCGTTTGTGCTGAATCACTCATTTCAACTAAATCACAAATCAATACATCCTTGTTTTGAATATCAATGGCAACCGCTCTGGATAGTATGCATACCGAAAGAGTGTGGGCGGGGAGGAGGCCAAGAAAAACTACACTGTGACATTTCAATGTCAATGGGCCTTGTTGTCCCCAGCCTATTTATTGTATCAATATGCAGGCTAATGCCATTTGAATACAGGCCAAAATGATCTCTCTCTGACATCCTGCCCTGAGTTGTAGTACATTTCCAATGTGTATCTACATTATACTAAT
>NC_140182.1:37643020-37645519 GCF_963971535.1 Notolepis coatsorum | reverse complement strand
AGAGAGAGAGAGAGAGAGAGAGAGGGAGAGAGAGAGAGAGGAGAGAGGAGAGAGAGAGAGAGAGAGGAGAGAGGAGGAGAGAGAGAGAGAGAGAGGGAGAGATGGAGAGAGAGAGAGAGGTGTATGTGTGTGTGTGTGGGGGGGGGGGGGGTAAGAGAAAGGGGAGAGAAAGTGCTGTATATTTGTATGTGTTCATATGAATACGTGTTCCAAGCCAACAGGGTAGCAGCAGTTCAGTATATGTAGCAGCAGAGTCAAGTATTTCACACGCTTGAAGAACTCAGCCAGTAAAGCTTGAAGAAAGCAGCCCATAGAGTGAGAGAGATATTCTTACATTCACACTCCAAGTGGTTTGGATTGATTCTACAACAAAAATACATGGGCCGTCCAAACGGACTTATATGGTTCTTCAGTGCAAAGGGTTCAATTGGTATAGAGTCCAATAGTTAGTATAAACAACACAACCCCATAGAATAACCCCCCCCCCCCCCCACACACACACAAAAAGGAACTTGGAACCTGTTTCTAACATGCTCCCTATGCTTCTTATCACCCTTCCTATTAGGGGTGCACCGATGTATCGGTCGGGTATCGGTATCGTTGTTGACTGCAATCAAGCTCGAATGTGCCGATGGCAGTAGCCGATAAATTCAGTCGCATCCTGCACAACGCCGGCCCCGCCCCAGTCCCCCACACACACACACACACAAGCTACTGCATCAAAGTTACTACTAAATATTCAACATTCTCTTTTGAGACTCCGCTTCAGACTCTTATCATTTGGCACTAAAAGCTAAACATTGTCACCGATATGGCTGTCCGCAACATGTCATTAATTGTGTACGTGAGGTGGTCGCTCAGTGACAACGCTAACATGAGCTAGGTTAGCTAGCATTAGCTACCGGGAGATGCAAGACTAACGTTACTGGTGAAAATGTGATTTGCGTTGGAATACTCCTTTGCCAACTTGCTGTACTTTGCTTGCAGGTCTGCAGCCATTATTGCTGGATTATGAATAGCCCCAACTTTAGCCAAGGTAACGTTATGGCTAAACGCTAGCTTTCGGTTAGCTGTTCAATGCTATTAATAACACAACTCCCCGTCAACACCCTCTCTCGGGAAGATGGCATTTAAGAAAGTATCTGCTGTTAAAATGACACAAACATTCGTTTTGTGGCATTAACATTATATAGTTAGTGTTACACGTTCAATAACAAGCATATTATTTACCCGAAGATAGCAGTAAACAAGGCATTACTCCGTTAGTCCGTTCATAGCTCAGTTCCATTCCATTGCTCATTCCGTACCCAACTACCCATTCTGCAATCTGTTAATAAAGTTTTCAACCAGACAAATGTATAGAAAGGCTTTGTTTTATTATAACATTTGTTGCAGTAAAATCATTATGTCTCATTTGGTCATGCTGTGGAGCGCTGGTCGGCGGGCCGGGCAGCTAACGTAGTTACGTTAAGTTTGTTGTGCTCTCGCAAACAGAACAATGGCGGCATGCCCGAAAGTAGAAAATGAATAAACGCTTGCCGATTGGTGGTAAGGACAGCAGGAGGTGGGTGCTAGCGGTGTGGCGTAATTGGCCGAATCGACTGTCAATCAAAATGGTTATATTGCATTAGCTGAGAGCTCTGGTTGAGAGAACAATATCCATCTGCAGGCCGCCAGACGATACTTGAACTGATACAGGCTACTGGGAGAGGGATAGTGCTACATGCCATGGCATGGTGGAATTAATACCATAAACATATTTCTTGATGTTTCCTTTTTTTAAGTAAGTAAAGAGGCCTACAAATACAAACATACACATACAAATATACAGTAGTTTCATTAAAAAAATATATATTACAAAAAAAAATATTAAAAAAAAGAAAATATAAAAAAAAATTACAAATACTATACAAATAATACACAAATATCGGTATCGGTATCGGCCGATTGTGTTACTTGAACAATCGGTATCGGTATCGGTGGCCAATTTTCATATCGGTGCACCCCTACTTCCTATGCTATCTAATATCCTCCCTCTACTTCATATGAATTGAGCTATATGAATTGAAAATGGGCACCCTGATGGAAACAAGACAAACGTCTTTCTCAGGTCTGCATCCCCTTAACAATTGTATGTATTGAGCCGTACTGTATTGTACCCATTCTGCAATCTGTTAAATAAAGTTTTCATTCATTCATTCATTCACCCTTTTATGCTTCCTATCACCTTCCCTAAGCTTCATATCCTTCCCAACCTTCCTAACAGGCTTCCTATGCTTCTTCAAATAATCCCCCTTCAAATAAATAGAATAATCCCCCCCCCCTCCCCCCACACACACACAAAAAAAGGAACTCTCCCATCCTGCCCCCCACCCCCCACCATTCCCTCTGGGATCGTACTCTGTGCATCCACGAATTAATTAAACAGAGTGTTCCGTAATTAAGAGGAATTTTAATAGGCGAGAAAGAAGCAGGAAACAGGTCAGGACAGATGAAGTG
>NC_140182.1:37573020-37640520 GCF_963971535.1 Notolepis coatsorum | reverse complement strand
TCTGTGAACGTCTAGAAAAAAAACACATTGCAATCTGATGAAAAATGGCGGAGCAATGTACATTATAAAAAAGTAACTTGTACCCTGTAAATCCAGATTGAACTCTACCAGAGGAGATTTGGCCCGATCCATAGATGTATGACTTGGCCATAATAAGGTAATTTATAGGCCTGATATTCAATATTCTATACTAGGGGTGTAACGGTACGTGTATTCGTCCCGCGAATTTACGGTACGGCCGTCACGGTGCGGTACGCGCAGCCATACGACGAATACGCCCCCCACAGCGCAAACACACGGGTCCCACATGCAGGCACTCGCGAGGTTCCGAGGGAGAACAGCGCGCGGCACACCGAGTCCCCGACTTCAGTTCAGAGCGGGCGAAAGAGTGCATGGAGAAAGGCACATTTACATTGGAACAGCTGCAGGGTCATTACAATTTTACAGTTTTCTTTCGTTTTCTTGTTCGCCCAATAACGTTAACCAAATGAAACCAATGGAAAGAAACACACACGTGTCGCCGACACACACACACGCGCCAACAAACACATGAACATTCTCCCCCGCCGGACTCACAGGCACAATCCACTGTGTTTAAATCCAAATAATCCTCTGCCATTGTTGTAATATGTCATCTGGAGCTAGTATTCAGTCTCGTTGTGAAGTTAAATTCTCTCTAGAAGTGAAACTGAAACTTAGCAAGGATAAGTTGTTAAAAAGACAGTAGGCAAGTGGATGCCTGAACACAGAATGACACCAGTATCACTGACTACCACGGCAAGCCTATAGAATATTATTCTATTTAATAATAATAATTATAATAATTATCATAAATATAATATATAAAAAAAAATAAAAAATTATTATTATTATTATAATTTTTTCTTCTTCTGTTGTACCGAACTCGTACCGAACCGTGACCCCAATACCGAGGTACGTACCGAACCGTGGCTTCTGTGTACCGTTACACCCCTATTCTATACTCATATTTCAAATTGCATGTGTTTGCCTCAAAACCCCCTGTAAATCATCTGCCCTTTATTCATTTGCTTAGAGTTTTTGTACGCTTGATTTCAAGAAGGTGCTGAATGAGCTCAGTGGCAATTTTTCACATTTGGTCAATGTTAGCATGGTGTTATTTACCGCCAAATTCTCCTTTGGTTCATTACAATTTACTCAAGCCTAGTAACAGACACAATATATATATATATATATATACAAAAAGGGGGCCCTACTAAAAAAGATGAGCCCTAAGCGCTGTGCCTGGTCTCCCTAGTGGGCAGGACGGCCCTGCTAGGTAGCCTCCAACAACCACTCCTCCTGTCTGTATCCGGCCTACAGGACTGCATCTATATTGTGATTCTAGAATGGGAAAAGAGATAAAAGGTATGGATATCCATCACTCCCCAGTCCTCCGCATACCACTTATCACTTGAACAGCATGTATAACCTACTAATGTGACACACATAATGTACACACACACACACACACACACACACCCACCCCCACACACGCACGCACGCACGCACGCACGCACGCACGCACGCACGCACGCACGCACGCACGCACGCACACACACACACACACACACACACACACACACACACACACACACACACACACACACACACACACACACACACACACACACACACACACACACACACACACACACACACACTTGATGTAAAATGTGTATTTTAAACTGTAAGCTTTAACATAGTAACCTTTTTTCCCCCCTTTATTTCTTTATTTCAGATCCCCATTAGTCACTGCCTCAGCAGCAACTATTCTTCCTGGGGTCTGGATACAAACATATAAAAATCAAACAAGAATAATCAATAAAACAACATAAAAACTAAACAAATATCAATAAAACACCAATAAAATATACAAACAAATATAGAACATTAAACAAATCAAAATCAGACATACAAACAAATATAGAACAATAACAAATATACAAACATATAGAACAAATCAAATATCAATAAAACAACAAATATCATTGGTGTGGCTGGGTAGTGTAATAATTCATTATATTTATATAGCGCTTTTCTCGACACTCAAAGCGCTCCCCACAATGTAGGGTGGAAGTTGCCTCCTTCACCACCACAGTGTAGAGGTCTAAGCACTCGCCTACCACCACAGAGACCATCAGATTAAATTCCGGGGCAGAAGTACCTCCAGCTTTGGTCAGTCGTCCCTACGAACACAATTGTCAGTGTCTGCGGGTGGGAAGCCGGTGGGGATATGGGTCCTGGTCGCCGGTCTGAATGCCTGTTCAGCTGGGAGGGGATCTTGGGAAGTTAGTGTGAACACTTAAGGTGTCCGGTGAAGCGGCTGGTGATTCCACACCCTCGCCAGGCCGACAGTAGGGCAGTGGAACAACCAGGAGGGAATTGTCATAACAAAATTGGGGGATGGGAGAAAAAGTTAAGAAAATAAAAGAAAGTAACCATTGGCTGTTAGGGTTATCATTTGAATCACTTTTTCCTAGTTCCAACAAGCACAAAACAAGCCATAAAGAAAATTATTCTGAAACCAGAGAGGGGCCGGGCACTGCAGAGCAGACCAGGCTGCAGAAACAAATTAGTGGGGGGGCATAAAATGTTCTCGGGGGGCACAATGGTTTTTCAACACAGGTTCCCTTTTATACGTTTCAGCTGGGACAACGGCGCTGTGGCTTGCTTGGCGCTGCCCACGGTGCTGAACTAAACAGCAGAGATGCAATTGAAAAATCAAATTTCTCTCTATCTTAAGAACATTCACTTATACAAAAACAGACTGAACGGATATATATAACAGACCTGCTGGGGCAGCGGACTGAGAGCAGGGGACACAAACAGGCTGGATAAGATGGTCAGGAAGGCCAGTAGCGTGGTTGGGGTGGAGCTGGACTCTAGCGAGGGTGGCGGAGAGGAGGAACCTTGCTAAGCTCCAGGCCATCAGGGAAAACCTCTCCCACCCACTATACACAGACTTGGCTGACAGGAGGAGCATGTTATAGGCTCACACTACCTAAATGTAGCACTGAACGGCACAGGAAGTCCCTCATTCCGACAGCCATCAGACTATACAATGCATCACTGTGCCTCACTGCATCACTGAGCACAGAGTGACAGTTACCATCTTCCTGGACTCTTACTTTTTAAACAGCACTGTGCAATATTACACCTACTGTAGACTTCAGTATATTTTTACTGTATTTATTTACTGTATCTTTTATTCTATTTTTATTCTATTTCATTTTATTCTATTCTTAGGCCATTTGTTTTGTTATTCTTATTCGTGACTTGTTCTGTCTAAATGTTTAATGTTGAGTGATTTGCAGTGTCAAATTTCCCTCAGGATAATACATTTCTATTCTATTCTATTCTATATCTTTGAAAAGTCTCCATTTATTCAACACTTCTGAATTCACTGACAAACTGAACTGAACTGACAAAAATAAGGTGCATAAAAAAGCAAACAAAATTCCTCCACAGGCTACTCACCATCATTAGTACAGCGGCAAGTGGCGTTTGGGGACAGAGTGAAATCTTCCTAAAACACTGTCCCTCCACTCATTCCTGAACTTTTTTGTTAAGTCCTTCTCAAATGCCAACTGAATTAAATTGGCCTTGCGTCGATGAAGCATATAGGCGATGTTCTGTAAAGACGTTCTTGAGGGTAGAAAACGAATTCTCACAGAGTGCCGTGCTAGCTTCAGTAGTGTTGTTGTTGACATCAGTGCCCACTAGGGCTGTCCCCGACTAAGGATTTGGATAGTCGACTTTGATTGACTTTGATTTTTTTTTTACCAGGGTGGGCCCGGCCCCCTAATGCCCGCCCATGGCGCCGGGTCTGCTGCAGAGCTCTATAGAGGTACAGTACTGCTTTCAGCAGGGATGTAGACACTGCAGAGCTCTATAGAGGTACAGTACTGCTTTCAGCAGGGATGTAGACACTGCAGAGCTCTATAGAGGTACAGTACTGCTTTCAGCAGGGATGTAGACACTGCAGAGCTCTATAGAGGTACAGTACTGCTTTCAGCAGGGATGTAGACACTGCAGAGCTCTATAGAGGTACAGTACTGCTTTCAGCAGGGATGTAGACACTGCAGAGCTCTATAGAGGTACAGTACTGCTTTCAGCAGGGATGTAGACACCGCAGAGCTCTATAGAGGTACAGTACTGCTTTCAGCAGGGATGTAGACACCGCAGAGCTCTATAGAGGTACAGTACTGCTTTCAGCAGGGATATAGACACTGCAGAGCTCTATAGAGGTACAGTACTGCTTTCAGCAGGGATGTAGACACTGCAGAGCTCTATAGAGGTACAGTACTGTTTTCAGCAGGGATGTAGACACTGCAGAGCTCTATAGAGGTACAGTACTGCTTTCAGCAGGGATGTAGACACTGCAGAGCTCTATAGAGGCACAATATTGCTTTCAGCAGGGATGTAGACACTGCAGAGCTCTATAGAGGTACAATACTGCTTTCAGCAGGGATGTAGACACTGCAGAGCTCTATAGAGGTACAATACTGCTTTCAGCAGGGATGTAGACACTGCAGAGCTCTATAGAGGCACAATACTGCTTTCAGCAGGGATGTAGACACTGCAGAGCTCTATAGAGGTACAATACTGCTTTCAGCAGGGATGTAGACACTGCAGAGCTCTATAGAGGCACAATACTGCTTTCAGCAGGGATCTAGACACTGCAGAGCTCTATAGAGGCACAATACTGCTTTCAGCAGGGATGTAGACACCGCAGAGCTCTATAGAGGTACAGTACTGCTTTCAGCAGGGATGTAGACACCGCAGAGCTCTATAGAGGTACAGTACTGCTTTCAGCAGGGATGTAGACACTGCAGAGCTCTATAGAGGTACAATACTGCTTTCAGCAGGGATGTAGACACTGCAGAGCTCTATAGAGGTACAATACTGCTTTCAGCAGGGATGTAGACACTGCAGAGCTCTATAGAGGTACAATACTGCTTTCAGCAGGGATGTAGACACTGCAGAGCACTATAGAGGTACAATACTGCTTTCAGCAGGGATGTAGACACTGCAGAGCTCTATAGAGGTACAATACTGCTTTCAGCAGGGATGTAGACACTGCAGAGCTCTATAGAGGTACAGTACTGCTTTCAGCAGGGATGTAGACACCGCAGAGCTCTATAGAGGTACAATACTTCTTTCAGCAGGGATGTAGACACTGCAGAGCTCTATAGAGGTACAGTACTGCTTTCAGCAGGGATGTAGACACCGCAGAGCTCTATAGAGGTACAGTACTGCTTTCAGCAGGGATGTAGACACTGCAGAGCTCTATAGAGGTACAATACTGCTTTCAGCAGGGATGTAGACACCGCAGAGCTCTATAGAGGTACAGTACTGCTTTCAGCAGGGATGTAGACACCGCAGAGCTCTATAGAGGTACAGTACTGCTTTCAGCAGGGATGTAGACACTGCAGAGCTCTATAGAGGTACAATGCTGCTTTCAGCAGGGATGTAGACACTGCAGAGCTCTATAGAGGCAAGAGGTGGTTATAGCGAGAACTAATATTCCCCCCAAACTGGGCAAGGCCAGTGATTTACTACAGTAAGTATAAGTGTCTTCACTGCAGTTGTCCACTGCAGGTGGAATACGGACGTGCTTCCTCTGTGACACCGTCAACGTAGTTGCCATGTGTCTCAGGGGGATAGAGAAGTGATGTAAATGTATTATATTGACTATCTCACAGTGGAAGAGAAAAGGAGAGTTAGCTCTATTATAATCTCTCTCTCTCTCTCTCTCTCTCTCTCTCTCTCTCTCTCTGTGGGACGTGGTGTAATTACTGATAGGGATGTAATTAGCTGAACACTGCCAGATTTTGTGTGTGTGTCAGTGTGTGTGTGTGAGAGAGAGAGAGAGAGAGAGAGAGAGAGAGAGAGAGAGAGAGAGAGAGAGAGAGAGAGAGAGAGAGAGAGAGATTGAAAGAGAGAAAGATGTGTGTGCACGAGCGCATGTGTGTGAGCTTATGGCAAGAGCGTAATGTAGCCCAGGTCATCGTTTAATTAGTAGGATGGCCTATGAGGCGCTCTGATGAGAGAGGGTCACTATCTGAGAAGACTAGAAAAAGTGACAGAGAAGGAATAGGATTAAAAAAAAGAGGAGAAGGAGGATTACAGGGAGAAGCGCCGGGTACAGGTGAAGATGGAGAGGAGGAGGAGGAGGAGGAGGAGGAGGAGGAGGTGGAGGAGGAAGAGGAGGAGGAGGAGGAGGAACGAAGAGAGAAAAGAGAAAACAGGAAGATAAATAGGCGAAAGATGAGATTAGCCCGAGGATAAGAAGGAAGGGGTGAAGACAGCAAGACAGGGTGGGGGTGGGGGGGGGGGGGGGGGGGCAAAGAGGAGATAAGTAAGAAAGACAAAAGAGAGGAGAGGTGATAAATCTTGTTGCATTGCAGTGGCTGCTGGGGCCAAGAGAGCGTTGGAGTGCAGAGTCTACTCTAGTATTCGCAGCCTGTTCGTAGGGAGAGGAGCCGAGCCAGAGCTTCTGTACGAAGGCGGCGTACAGTACTATTATAAAGTATTATAAAGTATTATAGGTAAGCATTCAAAGTGGATCTTCAGTGGATCTATACACCTTCTCCGGGGAGCTTCTACTGAATTTGGTCAAGATCTTATAGCTATACACGTGTCCCACTGAACTGTTTTAACGGAAGTTCTTTTCTCTGGCGGCCACAGGTGCAATATTCAATCGTGCACCGATTCTAATCTGGTAGAAAAAGCCTTGTGGAGAGATGTAGACAGAGCAGAGGTTCTGTTTTAATTCTCGGATGTGAATGAGAAATGTAACCTCTAATCTCGGGATCCGGGTTTGTGAGAACGTATTCTGTTATTGTGCAGATGCTGCGCTGCGTGGTTGTCGTATAGGGCAACCACCCATTTTAAATACATTTAAAAAATAAGCGTGGGACCAAAAGTCAGACTGCAAGAAGAGGAAATAGTCTGGACATTTGTAATTGTGTATGAAGCTGCTGGCTATGTTATGTTGGCATTACATTATGAAGTCCTGGAAACGAAAGCTAGGCCGGATGAATACTTTAACATTCTGTATTGTCGCAGTGAAAGGGTTAACCATTTGGTAGTGTGACAGTGAAAGGGTTAGCATTCTGTATTGTCACAGTAAAAGGGTTAACCATTTGGTAGTGTGGCAGTGAAAGGGTTAACATTCTGTATTGTCGTGGTGAAAGGTTAGTGAAAGGGTTAACATTCTGTATTGTCGCAGTGAAATGGTTAACATTCTGTATTGTCGCAGTGAAAGGGTTACCATTCTGTATTGTCGCAGTGAAAGGGTTAACCATTTGGTAGCGTGGCAGTGAAAGGGTTAACATTCTGTATTGTCGCAGTGAAAGGTTAGTGAAAGGGTTAACATTTTGTATTGTCGCAGTGAAAAGGTTAACCATTTGGTAGTGTGGCAGTGAAAGGGTTAACATTCTGTATTGTCACAGTGAAAGGGTTAACATTCTGTCTTGTCGCAGTGAAAGGGTTACAATTCTGTATTGTCGCAGTGAAAGGGTTAACCATTTGGTAGTGTGGCAGTGAAAGGGTTAACATTCTGTATTGTTGCAGTGAAAGGGTTAACCCTTTGGTAGTGTGACAGTGAAAGGGTTAACCTTTTTGTAGTGTGGCAGTGAAAGGGTTAACCCTTTGGTAGTGTGGCAGTGAAAGAGATAATTTAGTAATCAGCCCCCAAAAAAATCCTGCCCAAAAGCATGAAATATATACTGTATATTTTCTGTCTCCTATCCTGGAACAAAAAATAGTAACCCGAAAGCCTCTGGTGCACAATTGGGATAATGTACCGAATAGTGTTTTGTGGTCCAACAGCAAAGTCCATCGTCAGAACACAGAGCAGGGGGAAAGCTGGCCGGTCAGTCCAGTTGATGAACAACCTTGGTAATGAGTCACCTTACCAGTCTCACAAAGTCAATAGAAATAAATGGTTCTCTTGAAAGGGTGAATAGCTAGCTTGGAGGAGTGAATGGTTAGCCCGGCACACAGCCTCCAGACTCTCACTTAAGCATCTGAGGGCCGATTTGAACAGCTAATGTGGGGTCCAAAAAAGAAAAGAAACAGAGAAAAGAAAGAAAGGATTCATTCAAGTTGGTTTGCATCAATAATGGTATATTTTTGGACTTCAATTTAAATGCATTATGTTCACGTTCAGCATCATGGACACCTCAACATAGAATTACATTTTTGTTTGGAATGAGGAGAACCTCTTCCTACTAGTCTGCATTGAATAGCACTATGTATAGTTAGTAGTTAGTTAGTTAGTTAGTTAGTTAGTTAGTTAGTTAGTTAGTTAGTTAGTTAGTTAGTTAGTTAGTTAGTTAGTTAGTTAGTTAGTTAGTATAGTATAGTTACATAACTGCATAACTGTCTGTATATTGTATAGTATATTGTATAGTAGTGTATATAGGACTCATTACCTTTAATTCGTAAGCTTAGCATTGTATAGTTTTTTGTTTATCTTAGTACCTTTTATCATGTCTATTTTATTCTATTATTATTATTATTATTATTATTATTATTATTATTATTATTATTATTATAAAAAAATTTTGATCCACTTTTTCTCCTTATTTTTCTATTTTTCTCCCATCCCAATTTCGTATCGCCAATTCTCCCCTTCAATTCTCCCCTCCCCTGTCTTGAACGTTGCTCGACTATGCCCCCCACTGGTCGGCTGTAGTGAGGATAGAAGCCTTGCATCACGTGTCCCCTCCGGTACACGAGGAGGCAGCCTGTCGCATCTTTTCACCAGACAGCGCGGACTCTCAGTGGCGAGGTGTAACGCGTGGGAGGCTCACGATGCCCCTGATACTTCCTGTCTCTGCTGTACAGGCGTCACCCAACCGACCTGTAGGAGTCGCTGTCCACAACGTCCAATCCCCACCCATCGCCTTTCCACCCGCTACCTCTGCCAATTGAGATAGTATGACGACTGGCCCAAGCCGCAGGCAACGCTGACTCGGGGAGTCGAAACCAGAGTCTCTTGCATTGGTGACGAGCGCAATCTCCGCTACGCCACCCAGCCGCCCAATTCTATTATTATTTGTATTTTTTTTTGCACAATCAAGGTGGGCATGGCCACATTAATTTCACTACATGTCTCGTACAGTATGTATGTGACTAATACATCTCTTAAATCTTGAATCTATGTGTTATGTATCAGCTAACAAAAACAGAACAAACAATTCCCTCAAATTAAATGAACAAAAAAAGCAATGCCATATTTGGGAATGAAAAATGTCTGAAAATAGTTTACAATGAATTGTGCTTCCAGCTTTTTCAGAACCATGGGCAGCTCATGTCTGCCCCCCCACCTTGCACTCCCCTATATCTCTCTTCTTTTCACTCTCCAGGCCTGAAGTGAGCTGTCTATGCTGTTTACAATGAATTGCTCTTGCCCCCTTCAGCACCATGGACAACTCACATCAGGCTCCCCCTCTGTATCTCCTCTCCTTTTGCTCTCCAGGCCTGACGTGAACTGTCCATGGTGCTGAAAGAGCAAGAAGCGCAATTATTGCATGTCAGTGGGGGCCCTTTGGGAGGACAGGGCCTGTTTCAATTGAAACTGCTCAAATATAGCTAAGGCCGCCACTGTCCAGCCTTGATTAGAACATACAGTGGGATATACATGGTATGTCATCCTACATTAGAACATACAGTAGGCTATTCCTGTTATGTCATCCTACATTATAACATAGGCTATACCTGGTATGCTCCTCCAGCCCCTCACAAGTGAGAGAGGGGGCGGTGCACCATATAAAATAATAAAATAGTAGACTTGTAAAAATACAGTATGACAATATCATCCAAACCCATTTACCCACCTTTAATGTTTACAGACACATCACTCTAATTAACCTAAATATTTATACCAACTAGCCAGAAAATGCACTTAATGCAGATACTCACTCAAAGTAGTATAGTAGGTACAGTGGGGCCTTCCCCTCTGTACAGGGCAGTGTGAAAACCACTACAGACACCAAAGAGAAGAGCCATTCAATACAAATCACATTACAGTGAGGGAGGTATTGCATAGAGAGAGAGGCGAGTCAACACCTCAAATGAGCGATGACAGCTCTGAGTTCTAACTCTGTTTCTATTGATGACAGGAGGTGAGTACTTTGGAGCCAATGACGAGTGAGGGAGGAGTGGATGAGGAGTTCACTGCGTTAAGCTGGCTAATAAACAGTGAAGAAAAGGAAGGTCAGAGGTCACGGGGGAGATGACAGATAAAGAGGAAGGGGTGAGGTAGGAGACAGATGGCATGACAGGTCAGAGAAGAGCTATCCCTAACCTAACCTTCTGCCCATTAACCTAACCTGCTGCCCATTAACCTAATCTGCTGCCCATTACCTTAACCTGCTGGCCATTATCTTAACCTGCTATCCATTATCTTAACCTGCTGCCCATTATCTTAACCTGCTGCCTATTATCTTAACCTGCTGCCCATTAACCTAACCTGCTGACCATTATCTTAACCTGCTGCCCATTAACTTAACCTGCTGCCCATTATCTTAACCTGCTGCCCATTATCTTAACCTGCTGCCCATTAACTTAACCTGTTGACCATTATCTTAACCTGCTGCCCATTATCTTAACCTGCTGCCCATTATCTTACCCTGCTGCCCATTATCTTAACCTGCTGCCTATTATCTTAACCTGCTGCCCATTACCTTAACCTGCTGCCCATTAACTTAACCTGCTGCCCATTATCTTAACCTGCTGCCCATTATCTTACCCTGCTGCCCATTATCTTAACCTGCTGCCCATTATCTTAACCTGCTGCCCATTATCTTAACCTGCTGCCCATTACCTTAACCTGCTGCCCATTATCTTACCCTGCTGCCCATTATCTTAACCTGCTGCCCATTATCTTAACCTGCTGCCCATTATCTTAACCTGCTGCCCATTACCTTAACCTGCTGCCCATTATCTTAACCTGCTGCCCATTATCTTAACCTGCTGCCCATTATTTTAACCTAATCTGCTGCGCACACACACACACACACACACACACACACACACACACACACACACACACACACACACACACACACACACACACACACACACACACACACACACACACACACACACACACACACACACACACACACACACACACACACACACACACACACACACACACACACACACACACATATACCCCTGCTCCTGTAGGATGATGCTCCTGTAACCATGGGGATGATGCTCCTGTAGGATGATGCTCCTGTAGCCCTGGGGATGATGCTCCTGTAGGATGATGCTCCTGTAGCCCTGGGGATGATGCTCCTGTAGCCCTGGGGATGATGCTCCTGTAACCATGGGGATGATGCTCCTGTAGGATGATGCTCCTGTAGCCCTGGGGATGATGCTCCTGTAGCCCTGGGGATGATGCTCCTGTAACCATGGGGATGATGCTCCTGTAGGATGATGCTCCTGTAGCCCTGGGGATGATGCTCCTGTAACCATGGGGATGATGCTCCTGTAGGATGATGCTCCTGTAGCCCTGGGGATGATGCTCCTGTAACCATGGGGATGATGCTCCTGTAGGATGATGCTCCTGTAACCATGGGGATGATGCTCCTGTAGGATGATGCTCCTGTAGCCCTGGGGATGATGCTCCTGTAACCATGGGGATGGTGCTCCTGTAGGATGATGCTCCTGTAGCCCTGGGGATCATGATAGCTTCTATCCACCGAACCAGTTGTTCTTCTCAACCTTTATTGTGTGCAGGACCCTCAAATTGATACACAATAGGCTACAGAAGAGTTTGTCTCAGGGACTTTTAGACATAATTATATAACAGATAACAACATCTGACCAGGAAGCGTCAATACTTTTACCAACGGATTTCCAGTTCTGCGATCTGATTGGCCACTGACGTTTCTGGTCGTGTGACATGTGCGGCCAATCGTGTGACGCCTGTTTCTTTCACCGGTTAAGCTTAGGCACTCTTTCGAAGTTGGTTAAGGTTAGAGTTTGTCTTAGAGCATGGCGATAGAACACCAGCCCTGATTCCAAACTCTAACCTTAACCAACTTCGAAAGAGTCGCCTAAGCTTAACCAGTGATAAACTAGGCGTTAGGTGCATGCCGTTCGAGGCGGAAATGGGCAAAGACACAGGCGTCACGCGATTGGGCGCACATGTCACATGACCAGAAACGTCAGTGGCCAATCAGATCGCACCAGAAACGTCAGTGGCCAATCAGACCGCAGAACGCGAACGCGGAACTGGAAATCCGTTGGTAAAAAAATAGACGCAACCAGGAACGTCATACAGGCTGTCATTTTGTTACTTATGGGTGGAATTACAATGCAATTAAACTATTCTTTATTTAGCCGAGGACCCCTGGAACCCCTTCAAGGACCCCTGGAACCCCTTCAAGGACTCCCCTCACTAAACTATACAGAGCCAGGGGCCCCACCTACACACATTACTCTCTGGCCCCTCACTAAACTATACAGAGCCAGGGACCCCACCTACACACATTACTCTCTGGCCCCTCACTAAACTATACAGAGCCAGGGACCCCACCTACACACATTACTCTCTGGCCCCTCACTAAACTATACAGAGCCAGGGGCCCCACCTACACACATTACTCTCTGGCCCCTCACTAAACTATACAGAGCCAGGGACCCCACCTACACAAATTACTCTCTGGCCCCTCACTAAACTATACAGAGCCAGGGACCCCACCTACACACATTACTCTCTGGCCCCTCACTAAACTATACAGAGCCAGAGGCCCCACCTACACACATTACTCTCTGGCCCCTCACTAAACTATACAGAGCCAGAGGCCCCACCTACACACATTACTCTCTGGCCCCTCACTAAACTATACAGAGCCAGGGACCCCACCTACACACATTACTCTCTGGCCCCTCACTAAACTATACATTGCCAGGGGCCCTGCCTATACACACTACTCTCTGGCCCCTCGCTAAACTATACAGAGCCAGGGACCCCACCTACACACATTACTCTCTGGCCCCTCACTAAACTATACAGAGCCAGGGGCCCCACCTACACACATTACTCTCTGGCCCCTCACTAAACTATACAGAGCCAGGGACCCCACCTACACACATTACTCTCTGGCCCCTCACTAAACTATACAGAGCCAGGGACCCCACCTACACACATTACTCTCTGGCCCCTCACTAAACTATACAGAGCCAGGGACCCCACCTACACACATTACTCTCTGGCCCCTCACTAAACTATACAGAGCCAGAGGTCCCACCTACACACATTACTCTCTGGCCCCTCACTAAACTATACAGAGCCAGAGGTCCCACCTACACACATTACTCTCTGGCCCCTCACTAAACTATACAGAGCCAGGGACCCCACCTACACACATTACACTCTGGCCCCTCACTAAACTATACAGAGCCAGGGACCCCACCTACACACATTACTCTCTGGCCCCTCACTAAACTATACAGAGCCAGAGGTCCCACCTACACACATTACTCTCTGGCCCCTCACTAAACTATACAGAGCCATAGGCCCCACCTACACACATTACTCTCTGGTCCCTCACTAAACTATACAGAGCCAGGGACCCCACCTACACACATTACTCTCTGGCCCCTCACTAAACTATACAGAGCCAGGGGCCCTGCCTACACACATTACTCTCTGGCCCCTCACTAAACTATACAGAGCCAGGGACCCCACCTACACACATTACTCTCTGGCCCCTCACTAAACTATACAGAGCCAGGGGCCCTGCCTACACACACTACTCTCTGGCCCCTCACTAAACTATACAGAGCCAGGGCCTACACACATTACTCTCTGGCCCCTCACTAAACTATACAGAGCCAGGGACCCCACCTACACACATTACACTCTGGCCCCTCACTAAACTATATAGAGCCAGGGCCTACACACATTACTCTCTGGCCCCTCACTAAACTATACAGAGCCAGGGACCCCACCTACACACATTACTCTCTGGCCCCCCACTAAACTATACAGAGCCAGGGGCCCCACCTACACACATTACTCTCTAAGGAGTTGTTAACCTTTCAAGGTGAGTTTTTTTTCTTTTTTCAAATGTTCTCAGAATTCTATTTAGAAATGCTAAAGATTTCAATGACCGGCAGCCATTAGATCAGCCGTCATATCATTAGAATGCTGACTTGGCTTGGTTTGATCACGACAAAGGTGTGCAAGGACAAGCAACCTCAGCAGAGGAACAGTGCAGTTCAGTTCAATTCAGTTCAAGTCTTTATTTAGAGAAAGCTCTCGTTCACAAAGACGTCGGGAAATACAGCACATCAATGAATACAAAGACGATACAGAAACAGAAAATCTATCAATTAAACAATTTTAAATAATCAATAAATAATCATTAAAAACCACTGCAGACTGTGGTGAAATGGTTGGCTATTAAAGATGTTAACTGACCAATGGATACTAATTAATTTAATTTTAAAGTGCATTGCAAAATGTTTAATGTGTCGGGGGCACATGGAACAAGTTTCAACACTGTTTGACGAACAATGTTACTTAGCTGAAAGAGTTGTGGATAAAAGAGTCAGCTAAATGACTAAATGTAAATGTAAAATGTAAATGCACAGAAGCCAAACGCTGATTTTCCTAGTTCAGTGCAAACTGTGGGGACCATAAGTATATACGCCAATCACCAGAGTGAACATGATAACGTCTAGACTTCCAGTCCAGCAATGAAGTGATGTAGGGTGGAAGATCACCAATAATGTGGGTCAGTCTAGCACTGCCTATAGCAGTCTGTGAGACCAATGGTACCATCACAGGAAACTGTTAAGATAACATCTTCTTAAAGAGTATTCCTACCTTTAGTTTCATGTTGGAACTTACAGTATGGACCCCGTTCTAGTGATTGGCGGGTCCTTGAGGTTCCCCGATTTTGCTTGGAAAAGGGTAAATCTGCATTTTATTATGATGGCCCTAGTTCATGGAATGAACTCCAACAATCCCTAAAATATTTGATTAACCTCTTTATTGCAGAGTTTAAGACATTGACCACTAATTATTGTCGATAATATGTGTTTTAATTGATTTGTTATCCATGCTTTTGTCTACCCTCGTCTTGTTGTCTTATTGTTATGATTTTCTATGCTGTAATTTCTATGCTGGTATTTATGATTGCTTATCTATGTATGTAAACTCGACGTAACTGTAAATGAGAGAAACCTCAGTTGCCCTTTGAGTATAAATAAAGGTTTGAAATTAAATGGAAATGTAATCTCTTTAATTAATCTAATCAGCATCAGATGTCAGAATCAGAAACCAGTTATTCGCCAAACACAACAAACATCAAGGAATGTGCCCCGGCGTGCGTTAGTGCAGTGAAATATCAACAACCTACAAGTTAGACAGTCTGACAAACATACAGTAGCCTACATGGTACAATCACATCTGTACCTCGTTGCACACAGTGCACAGGGAGAGAATGACAAATGAAGGGGCAGAATGACTATTATAGAAAACAGATGAAAACTGATTTTCTACCAATAGAAAATGCATATGTTGTACATGTCAGTATTACAGATCACAGCTGCATAGCAGCACACCCTGCCTGAAACATAAGCCCAAATATCTCCATTTGGACCACTGGGACCACTTCCCCCTCACTGGGATGTCCCGAAATAGAATAGGATAGAAACAGGAATACATATCGTATCCGTATTCAGGAGCGGCTGGTTTCCTGTCTGAAACCTGATCAATGTGCTGGACCCTCAGGGGGAAGCAAGCCCTTTCACTGGGCTCCACGAGCCACAGAGAGACCAGCCAAGTACCACGGACAATCTGACAGAAGCATACTAGCTCTTCATGATCACATCGATAGAAGCAGAAACAGAAAATACAGCATGATTTACATTTACATTTACATTTTGTCATTTAGTGGATGCTTTTATCCAAAGCGACTTACAAGTTCTGTACGACAAGTCAGCAGGAGGGGTACGACTCTTACAACTGAGTAACAATGTTCATCAAACAGTGCTGAAACTTGGGTGCTGCAGAGATGAGTGTATAGTAGGGATGTCCGATATTATCTGCCTACCGATATTATCGGCCGATATCGGCATTAAAATGTGATATCGGAAAATATCGGTATCGGTTTTCAAAAGAAAATAAATAAAAAATTTCTTTTTTACATTTCTATATAAATTATGTCCGATATTATCGGCCTACCGATATTATCGGCCGATATCGGCATTAAAATGTGATATCGGTTGATATCGGCATCGGAAATTAAGAGTTGGACAATATCGGTATATCGGTATCGGTAAAAAAGCCAATATCGAGCATCCCTAGTGCATAGTAGTAAAGACATAATTAGAATAGTAGGAAGAGTGAATGATAGTATAAGACAGTAAGAATGTTATTTCTTTTATTTAATTTTTTTATTTTGTTTGTTTTGTTTCATTTCAGATATTGATTGAAGAAGTGTGTTCTGGTTGTCCCTTTGGTTGTGTTTCGGCTGTTCTAATTGTGGTGAGAAGTTCGTTCCACCCTTGTGGAGCGAGGACCGAGAATAGGCGGCTTCTCTTTGATGGCCCTCCCGGAGCTCAGATAGGAGGGGGTCTGAGGCGGCCAGAAGATGTAGAGCGAAGGGGTCTTGAGGGTGTGTAGTTAGAGACCATTGACCGGAGGTAGGCGGGAGCCATTCCCTTTGCTGCACGATATGCCAGGTCGAGGACCTTGAAGCGGATTCATGCGGCGATGGGGAGCCATTATAAAGTCTTTGTCTCACCTCATCATGTTAGCCTGCTAGCTCCAGTGCCTTCTAATCACCACTACAGTCAGTTTATATTGCGCTAATTTCGCAGTTCCTGATAACAGACTGACAAGTCAAAACTCAAAAGTATATTGAAAAGCCATCCAATTGGGAAAAATAAATGTTGATATAATGGATAATGATGATAAATATAGTTTTAACATATTAACCAAAAGGCTCTCACAAGGAAGTGGATGAGTCAGGTGGTGCCGATGGAGGGAGAATGGATGGACGTGATCCATGAGATCTATGTGATGGAAAGGTTGACGTATGCATTGAGATACAGAGGTGTGAGGAGAGGTGAAATAAAAAAAATCATAAAAAAAAGAAGCCATCCAAAATGCCACGGTGAGTCTGTCATCATACAGCTGTCACCATATATGGTGATGTACTTCCTTGTTTACATGGAGAGGAGACAGTATGTTGGATCTCAGACTTACTCAGACTCAGAAATATTTCAATTAAGTGTTTCTTTTCAGTCCGGTTGGTGAATTAAAGGTATAAATTATTTTCCCCAGTGGTGTATCTCCAATTCTAGGAAGGAGAAGTGTTTCTGAGTAGGGTTTTTAGTTCTCCATGTGTCCACTAGGGACAGGTTTTAGTTCTCCATGTGTCCACTAGGGACAGGTTTTAGTTCGCCATGTGTCCACTAGGGACAGGTTTTAGTTCTCCATGTGTCCACTAGGGACAGGTTTTAGTTCGCCATGTGTCCACTAGGGACAGGTTTTAGTTCTCCATGTGTCCACTAGGGGCAGGTTTTATCTCCATGTGTCCACTAGGGACAGGTTTTAGTTCTCCATGTGTCCACTAGGGACAGGTTTTAGTTCGCCATGTGTCCACTAGGGACAGGTTTTAGTTCTCCAGGTGTCCACTAGGGACAGGTTTTAGTTCTCCATGTGTCCACTAGGGACATGTTTTAGTTCTCCATGTGTCCACTAGGGACATGTTTTAGTTCTCCATGTGTCCACTAGGGACAGGTTTTAGTTCTCCATGTGTCCAGTTCTCCATGTGTCCACTAGGGACAGGTTTTAGTTCTCCATGTGTCCACTAGGGACAGTTCTGTCATACCTTCTCTCAACATTGAAGTTGCAGACGTCAAGGAGTGTGTGGCCTCTGTGAAGCGATCAGTCAGAGGATCCAACGGCGGGTTGCAATCTCCCCCCACTATACACTGGCCATGCGCATGAGTCAGGTCAAGTGGAAGCTCTCAAGAACTGGGGGTCATCATTATTAGGACCAAAGTATAGGGCTTTCTATTTAATATCACATTTTATTGTAATCATCTTTGTCCAGCTGTCTATTGAAAAGAATGGCAACACCTCATCATCTAGAATTAAAGGAGCTGTACACCGTTTTACCAACCCAGTAGAAGAAGAAGTCTTTATTTGTCATGCAGATTAACACACATGCGAGATGGGTGACACACAGGAACACACACACATGCACTGAGTCGCCGATGAAATGTCTCTGCACTTTTCCCATCCCGTCGTTCAGAAACCCACGCCCGGGGATCAATCCAAGTGCTCCTGTCCGTCTTTGTCAGGGACACGCGACAGTGTTAGCGATCTGTTCTGCATGTTTTTCCATTGGGTTTATCTTATTGGGATGGGAAACCCTTGCGAGCACGGGGAGAACACTCAGAATGGCCCGGGAGAAACCCGGCAACCTGGTCCCCAACCTGGTCCCCAAGGTTGGTGATTAAGGATTATAACAGAAGTTTTAAATAGATTTAAGACTTCAGCTCTACACTATACTGTGTGTGGATGCAAAACAAACACAAAAACATATTGGCTTAGAAATTTAAATGTAGACGAGACAATCAGCGTCAGTTTATTTTTTCTCCCACATTTACAGTCCCTGAGATCTGAGAACTGAGCAAATTGCATCCGTAGAAGAGAGATGTGCAAAACAGAATCAATAACTCTTTTATTTCCCAGTGCAGAGGAAATACCAATCGATTGTATTTGTTTAAATAAGACCCAATCTAATGAGAAAACAGACGTAAATCTTTAAGTTCATCTCCAGTCCAATTCAGCAGATAGCCTCGTCTGCTTTCCACTCCACTCTAGTGTTGGCTTCGTACTGCATATCTAGCCAAGCAGAGAGAGAGAGAGAGAGAGAGAGAGAGAGAGAGAGAGAGAGAGAGAGAGAGAGAGAGAGAGAGAGAGAGAGAGAGAGAGAGAGAGAGAGAGAGAGAGAGAGAGAGAGAGAGAGAGAGGATCGACATTATCAATGTTCTATACAGCACTGCTGCTGATGGATGAGTTGAACATAAACTTTTAATTGAGATTTCTACATTGGGCTACCCTACAGATGCAGCCTCTGCTTATGGAAGCTGCAGACCAGTGCAGTCACATGTACAGATAGAGTCCGCAAGGGAGCTTGTCAGTGCCCTAAAAAATTGAGAAATATTATATTATATTAATTTTATTATGAAATAATTATTATATCATCTTAACCCTTTCACTGCCACACAACAGAAGGTTAAAGGGGACATAGTGTTAAATTGCATTCCCCTGTGTTTCACATTGTTGTTGTTTTTTTACAGAATGAGGGGTTGTCCCAACACAGAGCAAATGTGAAATAGTGCATTGTGCCTTTTCTGCGGTTCAGCTGAAAAGATCTTGGAAAAATGCACGTTGTGGCAGATATCATCCCCCGTCCCATGGCTATGTGAAGGATGGGAGATACTACTGCCACAAGGAGAGGAGAAGCAATTAGGCAGCTGATAGAACACACCTGTGCACCACGAGATCACCCACATCCCACACACACACACACACACACCAGACACACATAACATAAAACACTAGGACAGACAGAGTATGGTTGAGTGGAGGTGAGGTAGGAGCGGAGTACAGAGAGAGAGATTGTGATATAGAGTTTTGTGAGGTGAGAGGTATAGTTGAGAGGAGAGGTGAAGGCGAGAAGGTGTTCATTGTGTACTGGACCCTAGACTGGCTGAGAAACCCCCTTGTGTACTGACCCTGGACCGGAAGACAAACTATTGAGTATTGAACAATCCCTTTTTTGTACGAGAGCCTGATACGTGTTTTGACCCTGGACTGTTATACAATTACCTATTGGACTTGTTCTGTTAATCAATAAATATCATTTATTTATTGAAATTGTGCTTGTGTGGACATTGAAAAGGATAAAAATTAAATATGTCCCCTTTAACATAACAAAGATTTCCATCAAAAAGGAGTAATTTGTGAGGACTCCCTCAGCACGGGGCTGCACACTGGAAACCATCTGTCAATGGTTTCCAGCATCTAACTATTGCTTCTGAGTTATCCAATGGCAGTGGCGGCTGGTGAAAAATATTCTAGGTAGGGCGGTGCCATATTCAATCAGCTTCAGTAACTACAGTATATAACCAGACCTGCAAACTGATAAGAAGTGAAAAAGGTGACATCTTTGTAAACCAAACCCCTGTAGGGATGTGTGGGCTTTGCCTTTGTCCCCCAGAAGAAAATCGTTGTGATTTTAACATGTAAATGAAGCACTCAGAGAAGAAAATAAAGGGAAAAGACAACCCGTATCCAGGTCTGACAGCACTACAATTAAGGGTAAGGATAAGGATAAGGATAAGGATGAACTTTAATAATCCCCTTGGTGAAATTCGGTGACATACACATACAGCCCAGTCTCATTAAACAAATATTTCACAATCATTACATTTTGACAGTAATAATGGTACACATAAATTCAAACAGGCATGTACATTTGTTGACACATGTCGACTACAGTATATCTTGAGACAAGCGTATGTTAGTCCACTGCAGATCAACAAGGCACTACACAACGATACGGAGGGAGGGAGGGAGGGAGGGAGGGAGGGAGGGAGGGAGGGAGGGAGGGAGAGTTATTTCCTGGACTACAGTTGCAGCAGGGGGGAGGAGGATGGGCTCTTAGCAACATTTGCAGCTAGCAGGCGAGTGGGGGTTGGTTGCGAGACAGCCTTGGCTCCCCCCTCCTTGAAATAACATTTTCATATCATAATATTATAACGCAGAAGGCTGAGACTAATAATTTTTTGCTGCCGGTAGAACATCGCTGAGCCGTTGCGTGTTACGCTAAACCCTTCGAGAAGCTTTGTGGTCCGGGCTTGGAATTTCCATAAATGTGTCTCCATAAAACCATTTAGTTAGATCCACCACTGAATGTATCTTGTGATTATTATACATTTTCGACGACGACAACAAGTCAACAACTATTAGCGTTAGTAATTTCCTGGTTGGCATGATTCCGGACGTGATGTCAAACGAATGCCACACTCTCAGCCAAAGGTATGATGAAAGCATGTAAGGGCTTGCACTAAAACAACCCATAGAGGAGGAGGTTGTGGTGTAAAAAAAAAGAAAAGAAAAGAAAAGCCAACACATGAATGAACGAGAGGACTGAGGGGCGATCGGCAGCCAGAGAGAAGTCGCCCATGGAGTGTCAGACAGGGATTCTGAGATTCATTCCAGAACAAAATTAGATGTTCCGGCTGATTGGACTATGATATTCAGAGGCAGGATTTTTTAAATTATTATTATATTCATCATACATCATCATTATTTTATAAAAAAAAAAAATCGCCTGTGGCAGGGAGGGCGACGCACAAATAGCCATAATCAGTCAGCCGCTCCTGTCCAATGGACTAGGCACTAGGCAGGAGGCTGGTGTGCTGCAGCAACAGCCCAACACACATTACATGTCTAGTGAATAAGAGGGGAAAAAGGGATGCAGGATTCTCTCATTTCTCTCCTGTAATGAGTGTAAACACACACACATTCACACACACACACACACACACACACACACACACACACACACACACACACACACACACACACACACACGCACGCACGCACGCACGCACACGCACACACACACACGCACACGCACACGCACGCACACGCACGCACACGCACGCACTAACCCTTGCACAAGCAGGCATCATTTGACCAGCAAGTGACTTTAAGAGTCATACATCACTTTCTAAGCGTTTGTGTGCTAGGGTGAGGAGGGGTATGAAAGCGGAATGCGGAGCGGGTCGATACTGGCGTGATCAGCGGGGTGATTGGGTGCGGCTGGGGGAGTCGGAGGAAGTCAGGAGGCGCGGGAGGGTGTCGAGTCCCCGGAGAGAGGAGCACAATGACTGGAACCTCAATATTCACATCAAAACCGCTGCATCCCACAGCTATATTAGCATATTGATTGCTTTGGAATGCGGCATAAATCAATGAGATCCAGGCATTAAAATGCCTACTGCGTACTGTACAGTGGTAGTCATCATAGAAGTCTCCCATCCAGGCCACATCTACAGTATGGACAAGAATTTGCCTTTCATTCAACCCAAATACCATTCCAATGTAGGACTGATTCTGACAATTTTGGAAAATGAAGAAGAACATAGAGCCACAGCCACAACATATCAGCATTTGTAATCATCATCTTATCTCAATGCTGCAGTTTAAATAACCTACATCAGAAAAAACTTTCCTTAGCGGACCGTCATTTGGACACCATGGCCCAATGGCCGACAGCCGGCGAATGGACTTCATAATGTTCACCGGGTCCTTTCAAACATGACCCGGGAGACCACATTAGCATGGCATTTGGCATCTAATGGAAAACCCATGTCTCTCAAATGACTAGTTAGCTGCTGAAAAGTGAACAAAACTCGAAATATTCAAATAGCCCTTGTCAGGGGAAGCATTACAGCAGAAATACAGCAGTAAGGAGTAAAGAGTTGGTATTTTTTTATACGGCATCTGTCGGGGTAGAAAGACAAAGTGTGGTCAAATGTCTGTTATTGTAGAATTGGTGAAAGCAAAGCCAATGAACCACAATCACACACGTGCTGCACTTGCTGCACTCTGAGTACAGGAGAGTTATGTCTGCACACAGTGCTCTGGGCTGTGCAGTGACTCAGACTGCAATTTATCAAAGCAAACAGGCTTTAGCACCGGGGTGGGTTAGGGCAGGGGTGAGGGTTAATTCCTCTTCGGTAGTCTATAATACTCTGATGACAAGGACAGTGAGTGTGGTTTTCTCCTACAGTATCCACACAATCTTTAGGCATCGGGTCTCCAGAGTGGCTCTCTGCCAGCTTATTGAACGAGGTGTAATGTAATTCTAGGAGAATCACCATCGATTGACGCTTGAGAATGCAGGGAGAGAAACTCCTCCGTTCAACACTGCTAGCACTACCACTCATCCTTAGAGGAGACAACAGGGTCACAGCTGCACTTAAAGCTCCAATCTGTAATTTTTATTTAATAAAAGATTTAAAAAAAAAAAGGCTACCTTATCAATACTATCTTCAAACGTTCATCTGTAGATGGAAAATAGGCAATTTGTAACTTTGTTATGAATCAAATCAGGTCTGTTTTCCAGTGTTCACAAACATGTATAATCCAAGCTTTTACAACCACAAAATACAGCAAATACAATAATTAAATACTTTTACCTCTTCTCACATTCACACACTGACGGGCGGAGGCAACCATGCAAGGTGCCAACCTGCTCATCGGGAGCAGTTAGGGGTTAAGTGTCTTGCTCAAGGACACTTCGACACACTGGCCGGCAGGAGCAGGGATCGAACCGGGAACCTCTGGAATACCAGACGACTGCTCTCTACGTCCCGGGCCACTGTCACACCACAGTGTGGGGCTACCTATTTGTTAACAAACTGATCACTGATTGGGCCTTTAACAGTGGAGCTGCTTTACGTGCGTGGCTGCATGTGTGCGTGTGTGCATGTGTGTGCGTATGTAGATGTGTGTGTGCTCGTGGTGAGGTGTATGGTAATGTCCATGTCAGCTGGGGCAGTATTGAAGCAGGGTTCCAGTCACTAGTTTGTTCCCCCGGGGGGATGTGTAGCACAGCTGATAAGGCAGTGCAGCCATATATAGAGTGAAAATGAAACGCTAAACATGATGAAGTGTATCTCATGTTGCACTAGAGCTTTACAGACTTCCGTAACTGCGCCAGGAATACAATACATGAGGGTTAGGCAAATCCTATTGTTCAATCACTCATTCAGACTTCGTTTCGTTTCAATTTCACTACTGGTCCAATTACCAAGCAAAGAATTGTAATTACAGATTAAATACCGGTCATTTGATTTAATTGCTGAATAAATAGAACCATTTCATTCACTATCCAGCGTATATCCCATGCTAGATATTTTTTTTATGTTTTATTCTATTTTTTTCTGGGCTTTCTGTATTTTTCACCCATCCCAATTTCGTTATGCCAATTCCCTTCCTGGTCGGTGCACGCATTGCCCCACTGTTGGCCTGCGGAGGGTGTAGAACTACCACATGCTTCCTCCGATACATGTGGAGTCGCCAGCTGCTTCTTTTCACCTGACAGCGAGGAGTTTCACTGGGGGAACGTAACATGTATGGAGGTTCACGCTATTTCACCCAGATCCCCTCCCTGCTGGACAGGCGCCCCGCCCCGACCGACCAGTGGGAGTCGCAGTTTACAATGACCAGGACACATACCCCACCGGCTTCCCACCCGCAAACACTGCTGACCAAGGTACTAAAAGGAGACTGGCGTACATTAAAGCAGTGAGGTACCCAATGACATCACTTAACTCTTCAATGACATCACTTAACCCTTCAATTACTCAACTGAATGTCTTTATGTTTAACTGTATTATTGTTACTTTCTTTTCTATGTCTTATTTCCTTTCAGTTTGAACAATAATGAACCGAAATGGATGCTCTTTAATTTACAGCACAGCATTGTCCATTTGATTTCAGGGATCATTAAACGTGTACACCTCTTGGGCCTGCAACTAATTTGCACTCACAACAGGGACCAATTACAACCTAAAATGATACCAAAATGTTATTTACAAATTTATAGTAGATTTGCACCGAAAAAAAAAAAACTAACATGGCTAACTAAATGTATTCAATATGGCAACAGTGTTAATTTTGTCAAGAAAATAATGACTAAATATGGTTGTCAACAAAGCTTTTTCCCCCGACGACAACGAGACGTGACGTCACGTTAATGTAGATCATGTGACACTAACGTGACTAAATTATTTATGCATTATAGTTGACTACATCTGCGGACACAAAAATGTACTTTACAAAAACCATGACGAATTCTCTCTTAATTTATGTTGACTAAAACAAGATGAGACAAAATAATTATAACTTTTAGAATAATTCACGTTATTATTTCAGCATTTCCCATTTCCGTTTCCGGCTAATCGATAGCTAAGGTCCGCACCGTTTATGGCCCACTAAAAGCCAAGCTATACGAGGCTAAAAACCGCGTCCCAGATCTCTCTTGACTACAGCTTATACCAATAACCATGAACGGAATCTGCTACTCGCTCAACACTTCTGCGGCAGCCAAAGAGTTCTACCAAAAGAACATAGCATTTAAGACGATGGAGGCTAAAGAGGATGGCTAGGCTGCGAGAAGAGCTAATAGCCTGGAACCTATATCCCAGACACAGGCTTGCTCTCCCCCATAGATACTCCTTCATCTGTGTACACCCACTACTATCAACATTACACATGGAAACAACAAGGACAAGACCACGTTCACTTAAAAAGGTAAGGTTGATATGAAAAGAAAAGACACAGACAAGTACTAACACAGAGTGAGATGGGCCCTACTAGTATAAGTTGTTAATGAATCCCTTTAGCGCTTGAAGCGCACTAAAACATCGTAATAACTTTTAATTTTTCATATAATGTTGGGTACATGCTCAGTAGAGTTAGAACGCTCCCAGTCTTAGGGGCTGTGATATTTTGTTAGCACACTTTATGCACATAGAAGTGCAGTGGCAGGTTCGCTAAGCTAATGTTGTTAGCCGAATGCTCTGATGGAGGCCGCCATTTTAAGTTTTAAGTTTAAAGTGACGTCAGCGATCTATGGTTGTATTCGACGGTGTAACAGAGCGGCTTTAACCTGCCTGGTAAAAGTGCGCCTGTCCCTTTATGGCTGTCAATTACGGAATGCGCTCATCTGGGCTCTGATAGCGGATAAGAGGAGAGACGTCAGATGTGGTGGGTTGGCCTTGTGAGACGTGAGAGGAGTCATGACGCGGAAGTGAGAGCGGCGAGTTTGGATGTTGTTTCACTGAAGGAAGACGTGCAGCCGATGTAAAGAGCAAGGAGAACGTGAACCTAGATAACGTTGAAAACGCGCAAGTAAACATTACCTGACACGGGATGGATGACCAACGTGGATAGTCCGGACGTCTACGACCTGATCATCTTCACCCAACGCGAACTTCGGTGCGGTAGGGTACATGCTGCACTGTTTGTTTTGCTCCTGTTCCGAGGCTGTGACGCAAGCGTCTCCGACTCCAACATTCCCCTCTCCAAGCTTCCTAACGACGGCTACACATAGCCCAGGCCAAACACCCCCCGTACCTGCTCTCTCCCTGAACAGTTTGAGTACCCGCTCCTGGCTACGACCTCCCCGCTCTTCTGACTACCCTGTACCCGCTCACTCCCTGGACTGCCTAGCGACTGGATTCTATTCATCTTCTTTTCTTATTAAATACACCCGACATTTGGGTTATACTCTGATTCCACATCGTCTCTGCTTGTTTGTGTCTGCATCTGTGTTCTGGCTTAGTGAAACCGTTACACATTGGGTGCTCCAGTAGCACACCATGTTACCGTGCTCGCGCGGGACTCCGTGCTGCGTCACAGATCTGGTTGACTCCGAGTTCGATTCCCGGACCCGCCGTCATTTGCCGAATGTCTCCCCCTGCTCTCTCTCCCGTTTCACCCTGCAACTGTCGGTCATGCTTGACCAGGAAAGCGATAAACGCTAAAAAATAAAGTTTTAAAAAAAAGAAACCGTTACAGATTAGCAACAACCAGAATGCTAATTTGCTGTTACCTAATAGCTGACTAGAATATTCTATACACACGCTGTTTAGACGGGGTCGGCAGCTCTGTGGCTGTTCTATAACTTTTCTTTCAGCTTTCAAGAATCTCTCAATTATATTTGCTAGTTTTGTACTTTTATCAATCTAATAAAATTATCTGCACAAAAGCTACAGGCTGGCGCAACAAATTTAGTCTGTGTCTCTTTAGAAGTCGAGATGATATTAGATATGAAAATATAATTTTTGTAATCCGTGGAAGAGCCACTATTTCTCTGTGAGATGGTCTACAACATAAAGAAAAATCTAAACGTTCGTTTTTAGTGGCAAAATAATAATTGCATTACCTCAACTTCCTGTAATTACTTGACCTGCTATAATCCATTACAATCGATCATGGAAAACGGCCTTTTGAGCTTCCGAAATGAATGTAAATAGCAGCACAAGAACGCTTGTGCAGCTTTGGACTAATAGGTGACGGCGCACCCATGTTTAGAAACTCAAAAGTCAGAAACGGAAAGAACAATCCGATGTCACACAGTTGTCGTCGAGACTTGGGGAAACATTTGGTTTCAAAAACCTTGTGGTTGGCTCCTATTTGTGGATAGCATTGTGGGCGGAGCTCACATTTGATTACATTATGGCAGAACCTTTGACCTCCCTAGTCATACCTGTCTGCATGGTGACTGTTTTCATAATGACTGCTGAGACTTCCTGGCCTTTCTCAAGACGTTTCTCATGACAATTGCTTAAACAATGGCATTTAAGTTCTTTTGGCATCCTGTTCTCTGGTTGATTCTCTCCCATATTTTTACGCAATGTCAATCTGATCGGTTCACAATGGGGACACAGAAATCTCTAAGCAAAGCAAGATTTGCATTGTTTGCTGAGCTGTTAAGGGTGCCGTGGATTGAAATTGAACTGGCAACCCATTATCTCCAAAGCCAACAAAGCATTAACTCATTAATTACACACTCAGTTAGACTGGAAATTAATTAATCATTCAGAGGAACAGGGAAAAGACACAGCGTGTTTATAGAAGGGATTCAGAGTGTGTGTGTGTGTGTGTGTGTGTGTGTGTGTGTGTGTGTGTGTGTGTGTGTGTGTGTGTGTCTGCTATAGCCCAACTGCCTGCACTGTGACATTTCCTCCGACTCTCCACATCCACCACGTCAGCTTGTATATCTGCACCGTGTTGGAGCACAGAGTGACACTGACTATACTCACGCACGCACATTCAAACACAAAACATTTTTAAATAAAGCCAATGTCAGAAATCTTTATCTTCATTTTCAAAATCTTTAGAAAATGTAATAGGAAAATAATACAATAAAATGTAAAAAAATGTATTACAAACACAAGAAGTTAGTCAAAGCAACTCTGAGCAAGCTGTTTCCCAAGGGGCTACTTCTACGTCTAGACTTGATTCAAAAGGGGTTTGTTACATTCAAACACTTTAAACTCTAAACCAGTGATTCCCAACATTTCTTTTTGTTCCTCAATCAGTGGTTCTCACTCAGCCTTTTTCATATCAAAGACCCACAAATCGATACACATTAGGCTGCAATCTGAAATTCAAATGAATAAGGATAACCCTTCCTAACCAAATATCACTTGAGCCAGGCACTGAACCCCCAACTGCTCAGTAACAGTAGAAGACTGTGGTTGTACTGGGCAGTTTCTATGTGTGTGTCGTCAAAGTATTCATGGAGGTGCCTGTGGTGGTAATCTATTAGGTGTGGCAAGTTATGATCTACTATGTAATCTCTGAGGTACACATTACATGTCAATCACACCAGGATTTGCTGAAAGCAGCATTGTAACAACATGGTTTATGGGTAGCAATTCCACACCCTATTATCAAAATAAATGAATTGCAATCATAACTGTAAAATACTCCATCTTTAATGCACTGCCCAGCAGCACTCTGGTGGACTCACTCTCGCATATGGCAGCACTCAGCACTCTGGCAGCGGATGAATTACACCATATCCTGGGTGTTGGTAGGTGCAGCGCAAGGGCATTGGTGAAGGTAGGCAGAAAGCCCCTACAGGTAATTACACCTGTACTGTACATCTTATTACTGGGCTATATTATGTTCCCAGTCTGTCTTTATGATAATTATTTTGCACCATATCCCCGGAGGCCTCATGGCGCTCTTGAGACCTTTAGAAGGTGGGGCCCAAACCCTAGGTTGGGAAGCACCTCAAACAGTATAAACACAATACAAACAGCTTAATCAATCCCCATAGGGCAATTAGCTTAAGAAGCTGATGTAAGCAAGGAGAAGTCAGTACTCCACAGTGCATTTACAACCCAAGCAGTTCCCAAGCTTGGCTGCAGGTCGTGATTTGGGACAAAAATGTGTGCAAGGCAAGCCCTCAAAGTAATAAGGGATACTCCCCTAAAAGGACGTTCACATTAGTATGTTTCGTTTCAGTAACGGAGTAAACAATCTCTGTCCACACAAGAGTTTTAGCACCTTCCCAGAATTGATTGATTGATTGATTGATTGAAAACTTTATTAACAGATTGCAGAATGGGTACAATACAGTACAGCGTTAAGGGGAAGCAGACCAGAGAAAAACTTTCGTCTTGTTTACATCAGGGTCCTCCATTTTCAATTCATCAGGACATATATGACATACATGACATACAGATAGACAGTACAGAAAGGATCTCCATCCATACTAATTTCCCTGAAAACACACATCACATGACCATTCAGGTACACCGGGCATGCATGCACGTTCCTGTGTACAGGAAGCATGTCTCTGTGGTTCTTGAGAAACGTCAATGAAGCCTGTCCTCAACACAGTCTGTTTGAGTTTAGCGCACATGGACTAGCCTACTGCAAACTGCGTGAAGTAGGCAACGCAGTGGAAAAAAAGACGGATTTGTTGAGCTTTTCAAATGAGTTGGACCTTTGCAGGCCAAAGTCAGAAGTATTAACAGGCTGGCGATTATCAAAGGAGTCATGGATTATCAAAGGACACACAATACTGCCCAACAGCCCTGGGAATAACGTTATGAAGCAGAAAGAAGCTGATAGCTCCATGGTTGTTTTGTGGGATGTAATGTTTAGGACAAATTTACAGAAAGGTCAGAGTAGCGTTGATGATCGATAAGAAGGATGGTTGATGATGAGCATGTCACTGTAAGCCCCACAGCTAGTGGGCGTTTGTGCTGTGTGGTGAAATATGGTCAATTATAAGTCCCATCGCCTTGGGTATAATAATATAATAATATATATATAGTGTTTACTTGGCTCCATTGTCATGTCAGAAGATTAGATTAGATTAGATTAGATTAAAATATAGTGACATTGTACAGCAACAACAAAAATTCATTGGCATCTAACCAGAGTGAAATATAACAGTAAAGTGCATTAAGAATATACAGTGTGATTAAATGAAATATAATTAAGTGGAATATATATAACAAAGTTAACAAAGTTAAAGCTAATCTAATGTATGTAGAGTATTATTAAGTACAGTGATACAAGTATAAATACACTATGGTAGTAAGCCATACTGGTCAGTGGATAACTAACCAGTATATATGTAGCCGGGTTCAACGCTGAACCTGCCACTACTTCGACCATGCCTTGAGTGGGAGTCGAACCCCGGGTGTCCGCAACACCGGGGCCAGCATCGCAAACCACTGCACCAAGAAAGGAATTCCCTCTCTAAGCGCTCAGTTTGGATGCCTCTGGGGAGTGAGTTTTACTTCTATGTGCCGTAGTCACACTATCGCGGCACATATCCGTTACATTCACCCCCCCTAAACTCACACCACCCAAGGCATCCGGGTCACAGCACCACTGTAGCCGGTTCAACGCTGAACCTGCCACTACTTCGACCATGCCTTGAGTGGGAGTCGAACCCCGGGCGTCCGCACCGGGGCCAGCATCGCAAACCGCTGCGCCAAGAAAGGAATTCCCTCTCTAAGCGCTCAGTTTGGATGCCTCTGGGGAGTGAGTTTTACTTCTATGTGCCGTAGTCACACTATCGCGGCACATATCCGTTACATATAGTTAGTTAAACTAACAGTATAACTAACTAAGAGTAGGTATGGCATACAGATATAGTATATACAGTGTGTATATAAACAGGAATACGTATATGAACAGGAATATGCAGGAATATAAACAGGAATGTATGCAGATATACAGTAGATAAATGTATAAACGTATATACAGCATTATTGTACATTATTGGCTATCATACAGTGTTGTACAGAATGGGTAGGTTATAGGTTGAGGAAAGTAGTTATGATTACAGTGTAGGCAGTAGATATAAACTGAGTATAGCATAGGCAACAGAGTTTATATAGTATGGGGGTGGGGTTGTCACCGTGGTACAGAGTTCAGAGAGATGACAGCTGAGGGGAAGAAGCTGTTCCTGAGCCTTGGAACAGAGATGCAACAATACTTTATAGGTGCACTGCACATGGCGTTGTTTGTTTTGGAAGTGAACATGGGTATCTATGGTTTAAAACAAAAACGTATTAGTGTGGACATCCTCTAATTTTCAGAAGCGTTTGGAGATACTGGAAACAGAGATTTTATGGTGTGTGTCACAGGTTGAGGAAATTGACCTGGACTAGGTTATTAGGTTCCCAACACAGGACAACAGATGAAGGTGTAACAGATTTACAAATGAAAGAAAAGTGTGACAGATATCAGTGTTTTCAGCCTTTCGTTGATTGGTATCAGCCTCCATCTGCTCTTCCGTGAAGTATCTGCATTGTGTTTATTTAGTATTGTTGAGGCAATCGTTTGGTGGAATTCTGTCCTCCCATGCGCTTACTGGCTAAAACACCATCTCTATTCCCGTTGCATCCGGACAAAAAATCGTCATCTCATATCAGAAGGATGTTTATTTGCATAAACAAAGGTTCTCGTACAGAATGAAATAAATTGAAAGTCTTTAGAGATATAAGGAAAGCTAAGAAAATATCCATCTGTCTGTTCGGCCATGCGCCCCCTCCCCCCACCCCCCCCCCCCCCCCCCCACCCCCGATCTGCTTTCCAGCAGAGGGACTACCCTGTCTCTCTGCCACCGTGTGCTCTGTCTCGATGTTCAGACTCGACTGGGGCTATTGAGCAATCTACCACTGTCTTTTGTAATTTGCCATCTCGCTTCCATCTCCTAGGCAACGTCTCTCTCTCTCTCTCTCTCTCTCTCTCTCTCTCTCTCTCTCTCTCTCTCTCTCTCTCTCTCTCTCTCTTTCTCTCTCTCTCTCTCTCTCTCTCTCTCTCTCTCTCTCTCTCTCTCTCTCTGTCTCTCTCTTGAATGCTGACCTCAAAACAGCTTGAATCTAACTCTGTCTTTCCCCTAGAGCTGTTGGCGGCTTATCAGTTATTATGACTGTGGTCACAGGCACAAGCTTCAGAAAATGGAGTGAAATGTCTGTCTTCGATTTAAACACACATAGGCCATAGCCACCTTTAAACTCCAGTTTAGGGAAAGCCCTGAATATAGGTATTTACATACATACTGTTATAACCATATGAAAACCAGTGAAATCCTTCAAGTGGGATTGGGGATTTGGGGGCAGGAATTATCCTAATCGACATGTCCGCTTGCAGCAGCCAATCGCTGATGTGGGAAAGGTGTCTGGACGCCTCACATGACCACAGCAGCCTGTCGTTGGTCTGGGGCAGACACACCCTGGCCTACCAACACTGAGTGAGGGGAATAGATGTGTAATGGCGGCACAAAAAATGGCGGCATTCCAGGCGGCATTCCAGAGGCAATCTAGCTGGTGCAAGAAAAACCTTGAACAGTGGGTTGTTGTTCACTGTTCAATATCCAACCATATACATATGAGTCAATAAAAAGGCACTAAACTGGGAGGTGATGATGCGCTGTCAGTGGATCAGCTATCAGAGTCCTTGGTCACGCAACTATGGAGAAAACACAGTGTCATTCCAAGGCGTTTCCACATTACAAGGCATTTTACAGTCATGGACATAATGGAGATCCTGACAACCTGTGACATGTGTCTTTCCACCTGGGTTGCCCTGCCGGTGGTTTCTGGCATACAGTACTGTAGATATATACAGTATAAAGGGTAGCACTTTATAATAACACCCTGTTATAATACATTTATAAGGTATTTGTAGATAATGAACTAATCATGAACAAACCATTTATATACATTCATAAATGATTATTAAATCATTTATAACTATATTTGTATAACATTTACAAAGTATTTATAACGCATTAGTGGATAATGAACTAATCATGAACAAACCATTTATATACATTCATAAATGATTATTAAACCATTTATAACTATATTTGTATAACATTTACAGATTAGTTCTACATTATTTATAACTCATTATCAACATTGTTTGTACTTGATTTGTTCATCATTAAATAATGTTGTTTAATGTGTAGTAACACATTGTAGATGCTTTGAAAAATGGATATGAAAAAAACTACTATACTGTATCTCCATTTATTTTTCATGTTCAACAAATGATTTGTTAAGACATTCATAAAACATCTATAAATCATTTGCAGATGCTATTGTGGGGGCCAATCTGAAGTGAAGCCTATTCATCATTAACAAATGTCTAATACAGTTAATTATTTGTTTACTTTTTCATCACATGTTACAAATGTTGTAGACAGCTTTCGGATACACCCTTCTTTGTGACATCAAACAGTGACAGAATTAGGACTAAAGATAAATGCAATTGTATTAACATATAAAATACATGTGCATGACATATAGTGTAACGTGGGGGGGCACTAGGACCCAGGAGTACCCTGGCCGCGTGTATGCTTTTACCAACGCGTTCGTGTTTCTGGGTTCCCGTTTTGCGCTCTGATTGGCCACTGACCTATGCTATTACGCCCCCTTTACGCTCTCGCCTGAGACGCGCTGTGAAGCAGCAGCGGGGCGAGGCGGTGGTTTCTCCCCGCCTCTGTGCGCCTTGCTGCCGCCGGCTTGTCTCACATGACTCGGTCCAGCTCCAGCAGCAGCGGCCGTCTTCCGCCTGCGGTATCCTCCAGGCCCCCGCCCCCGAGGCGGCTCGTTCTTATTATTATCCCCCATTGTTCAGGTCGACATGGTCGCACAAACACGTAGGTTTCAATCACTGAGCTGTCTGTCTGTTGTTGTGTGTCTTCTTAGGTTCGGCTACTGTACATGGAGATGAGACCCCCCACCCCTCTCTCCATACAGTACCAGCAGCTGCAGGTCTGACGAGCACCGAGTTGCCAGTCGATAATTCTTGCTATTTAAAAATATTCCTCTTCTTCTCCCCCACTACTCCTCCAATGGGTGGTGGATGGTTTTATGTTGACGGTAGATGGGGAAACACAACTAACACTCGTCTTTATTAAATGTTGTTTCGGGTTTTCCCACGAGAATCCACGCCTGGTTGCGTCTATTATGGAGAGAGAGGCGGGGCGTCTCATCTCCATGTACAGTAGCCGAACCTAAGAAGACACACACGTTGAAACCTACGTGTTTGTCCGACCATGTCGACCTGAACAATGGGGGATAATAATAAGAACGAGCCGCCTCGGGGCCGGGGGCCTGGAAGATACCGCAGGCGGAAGACGGCCGCTGCTGCTGGAGCTGGACCGAGTCATGTGAGACAAGCCGGCGGCAGCAAGGCGCACTGAGGCGGGGAGAAACCACCGCCTCGCCCCGCTGCTGCTTCACAGCGCGTCTCAGGCGAGAGCGTAAAGGGGGCGTAATAGCATAGGTCAGTGGCCAATCAGAGCGCAAAACGGGAACCCGGAAACACGAACGCGTTGGTAAAAGCATACACGCGGCCAGGGTACTCCTGGGTCCTAGTGCCCCCCCACGTTACACTATATGTCATGCACATGTATTTTATATGTTAATACAATTGCATTTATCTTTAGTCCTAATTCTGTCACTGTTTGATGTCACAAAGAAGGGTGTATCCGAAAGCTGTCTACAACATTTGTAACATGTGATGAAAAAGTAAACAAATAATTAACTGTATTAGACATTTGTTAATGATGAATAGGCTTCACTTCAGATTGGCCCCCACAATAGCATCTGCAAATGATTTATAGATGTTTTATGAATGTCTTAACAAATCATTTGTTGAACATGAAAAATAAATGGAGATACAGTATAGTAGTTTTTTCATATCCATTTTTCAAAGCATCTACAAATGTGTTACTACACATTAAACAACATTATTTAATGATGAACAAATCAAGTACAAACAATGTTGATAATGAGTTATAAATAATGTAGAACTAATCTGTAAATGTTATACAAATATAGTTATAAATGATCTAATAATCATTTATGAATGTATATAAATGGTTTGTTCATGATTAGTTAATTATCTACAAATACCTTATAAATGTATTTAGGGTGTTATTATAAAGTGCTACCGTATAAAGACTAGATGGCGAAAGGCAGAGTCTCCCGCATAGTTCACCGGTGGCCATCTTGCTACAGTTAACTACTGCTTTAAGGTAAGTGATCTGCACAAACAAAACTACTCTTAACTTGCTGAAATCTTGACCAATTTCGTATTATCCAATTCTACCCTCCCCTGTCTCGAACGTTGTTAGACCATGCCTCCCACTGGTCGGCTGCAATGTGGACCAAGCCTTGCATCACGTGTCCCCTCCGGTACACGAGGAGGTAGCTGTCGCATCTTTTCACTTGCACAGCACGATCTCTCAGCGGCGAGGAGTAACGCGTGGGAGGCTCACGCTGCCCTTGATACTTCCTGATTCTGCTGTACAGGCGCACCAACCGACCTGTAGGAGTCGCTGTCCACAACGTCCGATCCCCACCCACCGGCTTTCCCACCCCCTAATACTGCCAATTGTATTAGTATGAACGACCAGCCAAGCCGGAAGCAACGGCGAGAGCTGGGCTCGAACCCAGCATCTCCTGCGTTAGTGGCGAGCGCCTTGCCCACTGCGCCACTTAGCCGCCCTAGTCTTTATATATCTATGGTTCCTGGACATAACTGCTCACACTGGGGGAGAAGAAGAAGAGGAAGAAGAGGAAGAAGAAGAAGAAGAAGACAGAAACATATTAAAGGGCAAACAAGATATTCTATGGTTGTAAACAAGCCCAAACCCAATTAGGGAGTCCATCAATGTGACAGATGGTTGGAAAGAACATTGACTAAGAGATGCAACAGGCTTTCCAACAGAGAAAGTTTTCAAGCAGTCAAATTGCTGAACGTTCCCTCTACCTTGTACCAGCTGCACAAAAACGTTTGAATGAAAATGTTATAATTTATATCTTGCAGACACAACTTTTCTTTTGTTTGCCACCTGTAGCACAAAACAAATCCCATCATAAATGTATGTTTGGGTTATGCCTATGGTCAAGCTTGTAAAATGGCTATACAAACACCGAGATACATACATGCTTTCCCTTATCCCTTTAGAGGAGTTGGTTTGAGTACTCAGAGTAGGAAATCAGTCGCGCACATTTGGTCCTACTTTTAGGCATAAGATTATAAACATTGTATCAACCCTCTTAATACAGGCGGGACAGGAGTAGTACACCACGATCAACTGCATATCAGGAATGTCAATTTCAATATTGTAAGTATTTTCTCAGTTTAATATCAAAACTAGCCAAATGTTGTCAAAAGGTGAAATACAGTACATCATATCCACAAGAAATAACAAAAGATAATTTTTTTTAAAGATTAGTTGAATGACTAAATAGTTAATAAAGAGACGTTGCTCAAACATATAAGCCTCATGTGTTTTTACAAGTAGAAGCCATTTTACATCCCACTCCATTCATTCAGGAGCTCTGAGGTCTGCATATTTTCCATGGGCTGATGACGAAAGTCGCCAGAAAGAATGTGCTTCTTCCAGTCTCTGGATATAATTCCTTGTTTATGATATACTTCCTTGTTTAGGACAAGGAAACTATAAAAGAAGGAAGATTCATCACCTCACTGTGTGTATAGCATGCAAACTCACAAGTGTGGTTCAGCCGACATTGAGTTGAATGGGATCGCCATCTCCTCGTTTATGACCATAGTAATTTAAACAGGTTATTACCTCTGATGTCAGAATCATTTGCAATGTGTTACATTGTTAACTATGTTTGATATACTGGTTGATATTTCCTCAGATAGCTTGTATATTTTTAATTTGAATACAGGCTTCAATAGAACTGGCACCAAAGTCCGGCACCAATCAGAGCATAGAACGCTGGTATTCTGATGTGATGACCCTTCCTTCTTTTATAGTGTCCTTGGTTTATGATACACGTGTGGTGTACTTCCTTCTTTTCAAGGAAGTTGTTCCTGTGGAGAAAAGGGCATTTCAAGGGCATAATGGATGGCGTGATTTTCACAATAATAATAAACAATAATAACCTTTATTTGTATAGCACTTTTCATACAGAAATTGCAGTTCAAAGTGCTTCACAGCAGTAAAAAATACAGGCATAAGCGAGCATAAAAAAGATAGAGAGGTAGCAAGGTAAGATAAATCACAGTTTTTCACATTAGGATCTAGCATCCCAATAGGCCTCTCTGTTTACGGTTTCATTCAGTAATACAAATAAATAAAATAGAATAAAAAAGTAATAAAGTAAAAAAGTGCGGTTTGATTCAGTTTAATAGGCAATACTAAAAATTATAAAATAGAATAGACAGAGTAAAACAATGTGATAAAATAGTTATAGTTATAATAGATGTCGGGGGCCCCCGCGTGTCACGTGGCAACCTATAGGGGGAGCAACCTATCTCTACCAGCTGCACTGTTAGTGTTGTAGCCACAATGATATGTAATTTGTACAGGTGCTAATCTAAGACTCTGGGAGCTTGTTTTATTTATGCATTTTGGAGCGCACTGGGAGTCAAGGTTGTCAGTCCTGAGGTACTGGAGACGGAGGACAAACCTCTGTAACAACGATATCCTCCTTTCACACCGCTGTGTCACCCCTTCTGTCGAGAGGAATCCTTCAAATGACCAGGTGGTAAATGGCAGTCGAAGAGTAAAAGACAGACCGCGGGCGGCTGGACAATGACCTGGATCAGACGGGGCAGAACACGCAGCTACAGAGGAAGCTAGTGCTGAGGTTTGCAGTGTGGTGTGGCTGCCAGCAAGCTTACTAAGCAATAATGTAAATGCAGTCCTTTTCACCATTCAGCTAATTAGATGCGAGATGGTCAAGGGAATCTGATCAGTGATCAGCACTCCCTCCAATGCTTGACACTCGCTAGATTCAGACTTTCTGTTGAGTCCCTAATTCCCTAATTCTTATCAAATCAAATCAAATCTAAATGTTATTTGTACGGCCCGACAACACACGTTAATGTCCCCATGGGCCGGACACGTCTTAAATCAAGAACAAAACAAAAACACCATGAAGTCCAAAACATTTTTAAATAAATAAATGATTCCTTACTTAACACACACTAGTTATACACACCTCTTTCTCTGGCCAGTTTAAGTACACCAACCTATCATCCTGAGTACCACTGAAATAGCCTGAAGGTGGGGCTACAGTACTGATGTCGCAGGTCAACCTAAATTCACCTGGATGTGACAGTTACCTCGGGGGAGTGATCTCCCAAACGGCAATACAGACACCGAGGATTGAAGGTGTAACACAGGGAATCTTTACTGCACACACACTTGAATTACAGTCACAGGGTGGAAGATGTTCCTTTTGGCCTCGGCACGTGGGGTGCCCTCACGTGTCACGTGGCAACCTATAGGGGAAGCAACCTACCTCTACCAGCTGCACTGTTAGTGTCGTACAGCCAAAATGGCGTACAGGCGTATGGTTACCTCTCACTACAACGCCAAAGGGCAGGGTTTGTCACATACTATGAATGCTGCTGCCCACACAACATACAATACTATACCTACGTGTCACACCCAACACAGGGGCCACTCTGGTTACACCATAAACACTGCATGCAAGCCACAAAAGCTAATCTAATGCTAACACTAGCATTACCATATTGCATACCAGCTAACACACGCTCATCATGCACAATAAACACACTGGGGAACACACTGCCACAGCCCTGGAGTTACCCGTTCACCCTAGCGGAGCACCGTGGAGGCCATACATAGGGGTATAGAGGCATGCTATAGAATGCATAATCTGAATGGTATTTTCAGAAAAAACAGTGGCGTGCTTGTTCATAGTTTATAACATCCAAACATATACATGTGGGTGAACAAAGAGTGTTACTTAACCTTGGGAAGGTGACAGGTGGAAGGCCACAGCCAAGCCACTCTCTGGTCCCGCAGCCATGCGACTAATGCCAGTCATTATTTTCACACCTGACCTGTTATAATTGCACCTGCAATATGTTGTGTGGTCTCTGTGCAACACGGAATACATTCCTGTTTACTATTTGGCCTCATACTGTTATTCTGTTGTAGAATAGTTGGTTTGAGAAAGATAATGTTTTTTAATAGCATCTCCGCTTTATGGGACAGAGTGACAGAGGTGCATGTCCTGGTAGTTCACAGAGCTAAGGCACTTACCATTTCTTTGCGTCATCTTGGATTCAAAATCAGACCTTGACCTTTGGCGCATGTCATCTCCCCTGTCTCTCCCCCCCATGTTATCTGCCACACTTCCCTGCGCTGTCTAATTAAGAAGGAATGTGGTAAAATACCTTTAAAGGTCACATATTATACTTTTCAACAAGTTAATATAAGTCTCCGAGGTCCCAAAACATGTCTTTGAAGTTTTCGGCTGGAAATATCATTCTAGCATGCCTCTACCCCTGTTTCAGTTCTGTCCTCGACAGGCTTGTGTGAGAAAACATGGGTAATTACATGCCACAGCAAACACAGAGTTGGATTTGAAATCACAATGTCACATGTGGTATGAGCTAAAGGGGCACTTCACCAAAAAACATGCTTATTTTGCACATAATCTCACATACATCCAAAAACCCTAAACAGTATTGGACACATTAATTTATTTGGACAGTTATTGAGAGTAAGTTAGTTTAAATATGGCCACCAGTGATGTTATCGGACACATTGAATCCTTGTTTTGTATTAATTACAGCTCAATTAAATTATAAGGTAGCAGTCTCTATAAGACAAGGTATTGCGATTCTTTCATTTACATAATTTCATTGAGCTCTAATTAAAACAACATAAGGATTCAATGTCCCCGATGACATCACTGGTGGCCACAACTCATTTACTCTGAATAACTGTCAAACTAAATGAATGTGTGCAAAATGTTTTAGAGTTTTTGGACGAGTGTGATTATGTGCAAAATAAATCAGCATTGTTTTTTGATTAAGTACCCCTTGAAAATGTGTTCATACTTCTTGTAGTCTGTGTGGTCTATGTTGCATCAACAGCGATATTGAGCAATTGCGTCCTGTGAGATTGTGCACGTAGGGTCCACACGGGATCTGAGGGCAGAGGCTTGCAACATCCAAGATGTTGTAACAATGCAGACAGGGGGCCAAACAGACCACTCTTACACCTTAATTTGTTGTCTTGTCGTATTGCTTTGTGGGAAACTAAGAACTCGACCACTGACACTTGTACAATGACAATACATTTAATCTACTCTCCAGTTGGTTATTGCCCTAAAATGAATACCAAACCTACCAGAACCTAAATTATGTCACTAAGAGGTAGCATAGATAGACAATAACAGGGGACCCATGACAGACCCTTGTGGTAGATCAAACAGGGTGTTGGAGAACTCCAAAGTGTTATTATGTGTTAAATAGGACCTAAACCACGGTTCTCAAGCCGATTTAAAATAATACTTGTGGTCGACACAAGTGCATTGAAAGCTGCACTAAGGTTGAATAATAACAGCACTGATGTCAGAGTCAAGGGCAAGCAGTAGATCCTTTATCCACTTTTTTTTTTTTTTTTACGTTGTACAACAACATAATACAACATATACCTTGTATTGTATAGTTTGTATAGACATAATATATGTTGTGTATTATGTATTTAGTTATAGTTAATTTATAGTTTATGTAGTTTATAGTCATAGTTGGTGAGAACCAATTTGGTGCTGAGAGAGACCGTTTCAAGGTACTGTATCAAAGTATGCAGTGACACACAGATATTTCATTGACGTTTCATTGAGAAATTTTAGTAAATAGTATACACAGTATACGTGAAAAGAAAAGACAGATGGAAGTCTATCTGACTAAACATGCCTCAAAAGAAAAAACTATAGCAGTAACATAATAAATAAATATGTTAATAAAAAACAGCAATCTATTGAATTAGTGAATCTATTGAGACAGCTTGCGTATCCCTTCAGTTGACCTGAGTTGGCCCAGTCACCAACTGCCTCAGAAACATGGAAATGAATGTAAATGTGGCTCCGGCTCAGGAGATCCACACGGCGGCCACATGCAAATCTGCCAACTATGGTCTTCCTGCTCTGGGAGGAGACGATTATGCCTCCTGGCTGCTCAGACATTATTATGAAAATGAGATTAAATAATATGAACAATTATTATGCAGGGTTGAGCTTTCCATTTTAGAAGCTTCTAAAAATAAATAAAGTAAACGCTGATTACATAGCAACTTGAGATTCTTAGTTGGGATGGGCATTTGCAATTCTATTCCCAGATCGTGCTGCTAAATTTTAATTTTTTTTGTTTCTTTTTCCTTATTTTCAATTTTTCTCCCATCCCAATTTCGTGTATCCAATTCTCCCCTCCCCTGTCATGAACGTTGCTCGACTATGCCCCCCACTGGTCGGTTGTAGAGAGGATAGAAGCCTTGCATCACGTGTTCTCTCCGGCACACAAGGAGGCAGCCTGTCACATCTTTTTGTCTGCCAGCGCGGACTCTCATTGGCAAGGTGTAACGCATGGGAGGCTCACACTACCCTCGCCACTTCCTGTCTCTGCTGTGCAGGCGTTTCCCAACCGACCTGTAGGGGTCGCTGACTCTGCCAAATGAGCCAGTACGACGGCCAGCCAAAGCCGAAGGCAATGCTGAGACTGGGATTCGATACCGGAGTCTCTTGCATTGGTGACGAGCGCAATCTCCGCTACGCCACCCAGCCGCCTCTCAATTTTCATTTGTTTTATTTATTTGATTGTTGGGGGGATTGTGCCAAAGTGAAATTAAATTGAGCCTGAGTTGAAATGACTTCAGAGTCTGAGTTGAAAAGATACGATATTCCCTTCTGCCCGAACAACAGACCAATACTGTCTACTACTCACACATTTATTATCTAACCTTTATCTGCGCAGAGGAAAAGCCCAGCAATGGGGAAATCAAATCAATGTCTTTTACAGTATGAGAGACCAACATAGATTTATAGAAAGGTGACAATTATGTTGAAAATAATCAAATCCACATTGAATTTAACAAAGAAACTGTCCAGAGAGTCATTGCAGTCCTGACCTTTAACTTAATTTCCGTACTATATTTCCATACTATATTTTTATTCTCATATTCTATTCTTTTTTTTTTAAACTTTATTTTTTAGCGTTTATCGCTTTTCTGGTCAAGCATGACCGACAGTTGCAGGGTGAAACGGGAGAGAGAGCAGGGGGAGACATTCGGCAAATGACGGCGAGTCCGGGAATCGAACTCGGAGTCAACCAGATCCGTGACGCAGCACGGAGTCCCGCGCGAGCGCGGTAACATGGTGTGCTACTGGAGCACCCCCATATTCTATTCTTGTTATCCTGCCTGTACTGTACATCTCCTCTCTCTCGCCGGTTGCTGCTTTGACACACAAATATACCCATGGGATAAATAAAGATCCATCTTATCTTATCTTAACACATTCGGGGCCAACGCTAGAGGGCCAACCACGTATATATACGTGGCAAGGTTGTTTTGGCTTTTATTCCATTGTAATATCCTACTCAATGTCACCGAGCGGCACTGCAGATTGACCCTACTCTTGGAATTCGGAAAAGTGCATTACCGGCCAGATCCTCGTAGGGGCGCTGTCTTGATAATGCAGTGTTCCTTGTTACAGACCGGTGTTTTTATTTTATTTTTAATGAATGGACTTTTCTGTTAGCCTAAAGCTATGCGTGTAGCCGATCGCCTGGAATAGTTTTTGGGACGCTGAATTCAGTATGCAGTAAAGGAATATAGCATCAGCCAATGGACATATGGATCTACCAGATGGCGATCGTTAACTGGGAAATCCTTTTTGCAGTCCAACCGGCGCAGGTAAGAGCGATTTGACGTCAATTTCAGCTTGGTCGGGCCTTGCTTTGATAGCCATCCACCCGGTCAGCGATTGAGGCTACTGAGGCTAATGCCGTTATTGGTAATCAATCATCAGAAACGACGTCCCCCGCCCCCCCCCCTTTCATGCATTCATGGTGGACCATGATACCGACAATATGCATTTTGAGTTTTAACTCTAGCTTGTCTATAGCCGAAACGCCATTCGATTTAACATTATTAGCTTAGCGCCCTGTATCTCGCGTTCCAGGAAATACCCCAGAACATTCTGCTATAACGTTCATATTCAAGACCAGTGTTGTGCTAGTTACTGAAAAATAGTAACTCAGTTACTTTACTAGTTACTTCATTTCAAAGTAACTTCGTTACTGTACTAGTTACTTACACCCAAAAGTAATGAGTTACTGTGAAAAGTAACTATTTAGTTATTTAAAAAAAAATAAAAAAAATAAATTGCTCAAGTCCCATGCCCCATATACTCAAAATCGGTTGATCAACTTGACAGTTTCCATTCACATCACCGAACTCTGCTAAGCAATGTGGTCTAGAGCGTTTCATTATATATTCCCTCCCCGCTGTATGTATATTTCTCTCCCACCCACCCACCCCCTCCTAATGTACAGTCCCCTCCCCATCATATGTATATACTCTGTCAGGATCTAGGGGTAACAGTACTGTATATTTGAATACCGCTTATGTCACAAATGTATCAGTACTAAATACCTATATGTCCCTATGCCATAAATGTCATGTATGTTGTGTATGTCATAAATGTCTATATGAATTGAAAATGGGGGACCCTGATGGAAACAAGACAAACGTCTTTCTCAGGTCTGCATCCCCTTAACAATTGTATGTATTGAGCCGTACTGTATTGTACCCATTCTGCAATCTGTTAAATAAAGTTTTCATTCATTCATTCATTCATCCATTCATTAATTCATTCATAACCATCTTGCAGCGTTGTTATCAAAGCATTGCAACGTTAGAATAGTTAGGATATCAATTGTGCATGAAAGGACTATATTTATATTGTTTGATTAGTATTATGAGATTCCCTGGCAGATTAAGTACAGTCAAAATCCGTTGATCTTGAGTTTCAGTGAACACATTGCACTCACCGTCACCAGTCTGCGGTGGTCGAGATGTAACGTTAGTCCAGTTGACTCCAGCAGCCCTTCAAACATGTTCTTTATCTCGTTTCCATGTTGTATATTAATTATCTCTCCAAGTAGTTGCTAAATGGTTTGTTAGTTCGTTATTATTACTGCGTTCTTATTATGTAGATTCATAGCGAGCGTCCTCTTGTTGTTTACTGTAGAGAGCGCCTATTTCTTTCAGAACGTCAGTGGCCAATCAGAAGTGCGAAACCAGAATGAGGCTACGGAAAGAAATAATAATAATAATAATAATACTTCGTTTTATATAGCGCCTTTCAGTCTACAGTAAACAAAACAAACGCAGGCGAAATAAGGACGCTCGCTATGAATCTACATAAAAAGAACGCAGTAACGAACTAACAAACCATTCAGTAACGTAAGTAGCGTTACTGAATTTCAAAAGTAATGCGTTAGAGTACTAGTTGCGGCAAAAAGTAACTTCGTTTCTGTAACGCGTTACTTTGTAACGCGTTAGTCCCAACACTGTTCAAGACGCTATAAAATGGGAACGTATTGATGAATTTTTTTTTTATTTAAGGCGTATTGAAGGGACGGTTTATAGTGTCAATTGACAATGAGAATGGACAGATAGCAATAATATAAAGTATAGATTTAGCTCTACAAACGCACAATGAAAGGTTGTTATGATATGCTGGCCGTATAGAGTGGGCCCCGTCTAATCCCAATGGCCCCGAATGTGTTAAGAGAAAACATGTTGGCAGCAGTGTTGTAGTACTCGAGTCCTGGACTGATTTTCAGGACTCGTGACTTGACTTAGACTTGAGCACTGATGACTCGGACTTGGACTTGGACTCGAGCATTGATTGCATTCGGACTTGGAAGGTGCAGACAAGGACTCTGACTTGTTCATTGATAAATACTTTTATTTATAAAAAAAGAAATTATATTTAATAGGCCCTAATCATTTGGCATAAGATATTGATGGCTATATTAATACCGTAATATTATTTAATTTTGTGCAAGGGCAGACACGTGTGTTCCACCTACATGCAGATTCACGTCAATACCTTCATGTTCAGTTATTCAGTACTTAAGATGCCTAAAGATAATTGTGCGCTTTGCTTAGACGGATTTTACTTAAAATTCGAGCAAGAGCACTGCTAGATGTTCGATATGTAAACAAACTATTGAAGAGAAGACCGGGACAACCTCAAACTTCAACAGACATCTGTGGAGTGGACTCAACCTTGATTACTTGGACTTGGACTCGGACTCGGACTAGGGTAATGAGGACTCGACTCTCGCTCATCTTTGGTGACTCAGACTTGGACTCGGACTCGAACACTGGGGACTCGAGACTCGACTCAAACTCAAGATTTAGTGACTTGACTACAACACTGGTTGTCAGATCAAGTCTACTTGGGGTTTTCAGACTAGGAACTACAAAGCTACACTGTGGTCAGCTACACTGAAGCGGAAACAGCTACACTGTTGCGTGAACACTGTGGTCCTTAACACATTGGGCGCCGGGGGTTGTGCCCATCATTGTACCCAGTCTGCCACCGTTGAAAGCCTATGGAGATGTTTACCTTCTTTGCAGGGCTATAACTTTTAAAATTGTATTGCTATATTGACATTACTATGGCCCATTCAACATTGATTATCTATCGTTCAGGATGTGGGAACGTTATATTTTTTCATTCATACATTGTTGTGTTAATACCGTCTAGAATATAAGTATGTTTTTAAGGTTTTCTGCTGTAATTCCAAAAACGAGAGTTATAGGCCCTAACGCATATGATAGATTATCGATTGGCGTTTCTTTCCTATACGTCGCTATATTAAAAAATTCAAATGTATATGATCGGTATACATTATGTTCGGTTGATATGTTGAGCAGATGGTTTGCAGTGAAATGAATAAACAATCGGGCTGAAAATAACGTTAGTGTCCTCTTACCGTTCGCCGATGAGACTGGAGGAAAAAGATCCCAATTATTTGACGCCGATCTCCTAGATCCATTTCCGGTTTGTATGGCGCAATAAACGCCGAAATCATATCGATTATTGAGTTTAGAAAGTGATCCAAATGCACTATAGTGTTTGTCTGGATTCACGTAACAAGATATTACTGCCGGAGGAATTTCCTCGATGCACCAGCGCCACTTCCGGTTTTGGCGAGAGGGTAACTCGCCCGACCATCCACCAGGCGGCGGTATTGAGGCGTTGCGATCTCATACAGGGTGCCGCTGCAGTCCGGAGGGAGGCTGTATGAATTATGAATGCCATGGCAAAAAAATTAAATATTGATCCCAAAAACGATTTACGCCGTTGTTGGCGTTCAACGCATGGTCGTTTTCAACGGCGTAAGTCGTTTTTGGCGACCAATGTGTTAATCATCAGTATGATTGGTATGAGATTAATTAGAATGATGTTTACCATTAACTAACATCAAATCTAACCAGATATTCTTTTGTCATGATGAAATCATTTTACAGTTAAATGATCCAACAATGACAGCAACCTGTTAACTTAATTCTTTGGCAATAGTAAGATATTTATTTTAGTTGAAAGGAACAGGAATCTGTCTGTTTCTCATTCAGTAGAAATATAATTTTCTGTGTTGTGGTTTGTTAACGACTCACCATTAGAGTGTGAGGAATCATCACTCAGAGGTTGAGCTCATCTCTGTCGTCAGGATCTGTCACCTGTCAGACAGGCGCCTGTAGCTTCATGTCACGTCAGGATCTGTCACCTGTCACTGTCAGACAGGCGTCTGTAGCTTCATGTCCCGGAAATGAATGATTTCCTGTTGCTTAGTAGCCACAGTGTGACACGTTAAGTCTTCATGTTATGAGAGCCAAGGCATAAAAAATAAAGGACGTATTGAATTTAGGTACATTTTAACCCTCATTTTAGTCCTAGTCAGCCCTCATTAAAGCACCTTGATCCTCCCCCATCACAATTTTGCTCAAATTGTCCCTCCCTCCCCAGTTATCGCTGTGGGACCAGTAGATGGTGCATGTAGTTCATTCTAAAGCCCTAGTCCCCCCACCACATAACACACACCTAATCCTAAACTGAATATACAAAACATAATCCTCTGATTATAATCCCAAAAACGTTGCGATCCAAATTAAATCCTACCTCCGTGATATTTACCTAATCCTACACCGAGAGTGCCCTGACACTGAGTATTCTATTTTCCCAGAATGTATGATTCTCGGTATGATGAAAAAAGATACATTCCCCTTACTGTAATGTACATTATTATACATTATTATTATATTTACAAAGCAATGCTCAGTTCTTTACTGCGATGAAACACCTTATTTAGTGTTCTGACTGCAGCTTCTTCTATTCACTTTATCAGAAAGAAAAAAATAAACACTCTCTTGGACTAAAGAGGAGACAAAGATTTGTATTTCAGTCATGAAGGAGATAAACTGTCACACTCCCCACTCCTGTCTAGCCCTCATCATGTCCTCTCTCCTGTCTAGCCCTCATCATGTCCTCTCTCCTGTCTAGCCCTCATCATGTCCTCTCTCCTGTCTAGCCCTCATCATGTCCTCTCTCCTGTCTAGCCCTCATCATGTCCTCTCTCCTGTCTAGCCCTCATCATGTCCTCACTCCTGTCTAGCCCTCATCATGTCCTCACTCCTGTCTAGCCCTCATCATGTCCTCTCTCCTGTCTAGCCCTCATCATGTCTTCTCTCCTGTCTAGCCCTCATCATGTCCTCACTCCTGTCTAGCCCTCATCATGTCCTCTCTCCTGTCTAGCCCTCATCATGTCCTCACTCCTGTCTAGCCCTCATCATGTCCTCCTCTCCTGTCTAGCCCTCATCATGTCCTCTCTCCTGTCTAGCCCTCATCATGTCCTCTCTCCCGTCTAGCCCTCATCATGTCCTCTCTCCTGTCTAGCCCTCATCCTGTCATCTCTCCTGTCTAGCCCTCATCATGTCCTCACTCCTGTCTAGCCCTCATCCTGTCCTCTCTCCTGTCTAGCCCTCATCATGTCATCTCTCCTGTCTAGCCCTCATCATGTCCTCTCTCCTGTCTAGCCCTCATCATGTCCTCTCTCCCATCTAGCCCTCATCATGTCCTCACTCCTGTCTAGCCCTCATCATGTCCTCTCTCCCGTCTAGCCCTCATCATGTCCTCTCTCCTGTCTAGCCCTCATCATGTCCTCTCTCCTGTCTAGCCCTCATCCTGTCCTCTCTCCTGTCTAGCCCTCATCCTGTCCTCTCTCCTGTCTAGCCCTCATCATGTCCTCTCTCCTGTCTAGCCCTCATCATGTCCTCACTCCTGTCTAGCCCTCATCATGTCCTCTCTCCTGTCTAGCCCTCATCATGTCCTCTCTCCTGTCTAGCCCTCATCATGTCCTCTCTCCTGTCTAGCCCTCATCATGTCCTCTCTCCTGTCTAGCCCTCATCATGTCCTCTCTCCTGTCTAGCCCTCAAGTTTCAAGTTCAAGTTTCTCAAGTTTCTTTAATAGTTGTCATACAGAAGTACAGAATACTTTCATACAAAATGCTTCTTACTGTTACGCTCCAGAGACTGTGCTAGACAAGATAGTATCAAATAACATAGTATAGCATGTAATTTAGAAGAAGAAAATGAGGTCACAGTGTTCGGTATAGACATATGTACAATGTTCTGAGTTACCATATAATATACAATACTATGCAGTGTACTAATGTACAGTACTATATAGTGCAAAGCAGAAATGGGATGAGGTACAATTTAGGTACAATTTACAGTAAGGTGTACGAGTTGTAGTGCAATCCTTCATCAATAAATATAAAGTGTGGGGAGTGGGTGCTACAGTGTGTTTGTTTAAAGTGGGTGTGTGCTATAACGTGTGTGGAGTGGGTGCTACAGTGTGTTTGTTTAAAGTGAGTGTGTGCGTGTGGATGTGTGTGCTATGTGCGTTTGGTGGTTGTTGTTGTGTAGTGTTCATTGTTCGTTTAGCAGCCTGATGGCCTGGGGATAGAAGCTTCTTCTGAGTCTTTCTGTGCTCGCCTTGAGACTCCGGTATCGCTTGCCTGACCGCAGCAGTTCAAAGAGGCAGTTGTTCGGGTGACTGGAGTCTTTAATGATTCTCTTAGCCTTGCCCTTGCAACGCTTGTTGTAAATGTTCTGGAGGGTGGGGAGCCCCCCTCCAATTGTGCGTTCGGCTGAACGTGTCACTCTTTGTAGTCTGCTTCGGTCTTGTGCAGTGCTATTCCCAAACCAGGAGGTGATGTTGCCGGTCAAGATGCTCTCTATTGTACATGAGTAGAAGTTCTTAAGGATCTTCTGACTGACTTGGAACTTCCTTAGGCGCCTGAGGAAGTAGAGGCGTTGTCGTGCCTTCTTCACAGCACTGTCAATGTGTGTGGTCCATGTCAAGTCCTCGGATATGTAGGCTCCGAGGTACTTAAAGCTGTTGACTCTCTCAACCGGTGCCCCGTCGATGCTGAGGGGGCTGTAGTCCTTGACCCCCGACCTCCTGAAGTCCACAATCATCTCCTTTGTTTTGCTGACGTTCAGGGAGAGGCTGTTTTCCTGGCACCATCCCGCCAGGACCTTGACCTCTTCCAGGTAGGCCCTCTCGTCGTTGGCAGAGATCAGGCCCACCACCACTGTGTCGTCAGCAAATTTGATGATTGTATTGCTACTCCGCTGAGCCACACAGTCGTGTGTGTACAGGGAGTAGAGGAGGGGACTCAGAACACAGCCCTGGGGGGCCCCTATGTTGAGGGTGATGGATGAGGAGGTGCAGTTGCCTGCTCTCACCACCTGGGGTCTGCCAGTCAGGAAGTCCAAGACCCACTGGCAGAGGTCATAGTTCAAGCCCAGGTCCCTGAGCTTGGCTATGAGTATGGAGGGGACTATGGTATTGAATGCCGAGCTGTAGTCGATGAATAGCATTCTCACATAGTTCCCCTGCCTCTTGTCCAGGTGTGATGCTGCTGTGTGCAGCACATGGGCTATGGCGTCCTCCGTGGACCTGTTGGGGCGGTATGCAAATTGCAGGGGGTCCATGTTGATGGGGAGGGAGGAGCAGATGTAGCCCTTTACTAGCTTCTCAAAGCACTTCATGGCTATGGAGGTGAGAGCTACAGGGCGTGTCCTCTCTCCTGTCTAGCCCTCATCATGTCCTCTCTCCTGTCTAGCCCTCATCATGTCCTCTCTCCTGTCTAGCCCTCATCATGTCCTCACTCCTGTCTAGCTGTCATCATGTCCTCACTCCTGTCTAGCCCTCATCATGTCCTCTCTCCTGTCTAGCCCTCATCATGTCCTCTCTCCTGTCTAGCCCTCATCATGTCCTCACTCCTGTCTAGCTGTCATCATGTCCTCACTCCTGTCTAGCCCTCATCATGTCCTCTCTCCTGTCTAGCCCTCATCCTGTCCTCTCTCCTGTCTAGCCCTCATCATGTCCTCACTCCTGTCTAGCCCTCATCATGTCGTCACTCCTGTCTAGCCCTCATCATGTCCTCACTCCTGTCTAGCCCTCATCATGTCCTCACTCCTGTCTAGCCCTCGTCATGTCCTCTCTCCTGTCTAGCCCTCATCATGTCCTCACTCCTGTCTAGCCCTCATCATGTCCTCACTCCTGTCTAGCCCTCATCCTGTCCTCTCTCCTGTCTAGCCCTCATCCTGTCCTCTCTCCTGTCTCGCCCTCATCATGTCCTCTCTCATGTCTAGCCCTCATCATGTCCTCACTCCTGTCTAGCCCTCATCATGTCCTCACTCCTGTCTCGCCCTCATCATGTCCTCTCTCCTGTCTAGCCCTCATCATGTCCTCACTCCTGTCTATCCCTCATCATGTCCTCACTCCTGTCTAGCTCTCATCATGTCCTCACTCCTGTCTAGCCCTCATCATGTCCTCTCTCCTGTCTAGCCCTCATCATGTCCTCTCTCCTGTCTAGCCCTCATCATGTCCTCTCTCCTGTCTAGCCCTCATCATGTCCTCTCTCCTGTCTAGCCCTCATCATGTCCTCTCTCCTGTCTAGCCCTCATCATGTCCTCACTCCTGTCTCCTGTCTAGCCCTCATCCTGTCCTCTCTCCTGTCTAGCCCTCATCATGTCCTCTCTCCTGTCTAGCCCTCATCATGTCCTCTCTCCTGTCTAGCCCTCATCATGTCCTCTCTCCTGTCTAGCCCTCATCATGTCCTCACTCCTGTCTAGCCCTCATCATGTCCTCTCTCCTGTCTAGCCCTCATCATGTCCTCTCTCCTGTCTAGCCCTCATCATGTCCTCTCTCCTGTCTAGCCCTCATCATGTCCTCTCTCCTGTCTAGCCCTCATCATGTTCTCTCTCCTGTCTAGCCCTCATCATGTCCTCTCTCCTGTCTAGCCCTCATCATGTCCTCTCTCCTGTCTAGCCCTCATCATGTCCTCACTCCTGTCTAGCCCTCATCATGTCCTCACTCCTGTCTAGCCCTCATCATGTCCTCACTCCTGTCTAGCCCTCATCATGTCCTCACTCCTGTCTAGCCCTCGTCATGTCCTCTCTCCTGTCTAGCCCTCATCATGTCCTCACTCCTGTCTAGCCCTCATCATGTCCTCACTCCTGTCTAGCCCTCATCATGTCCTCACTCCTGTCTCGCCCTCATCATGTCCTCTCTCCTGTCTAGCCCTCATCATGTCCTCACTCCTGTCTAGCCCTCATCATGTCCTCACTCCTGTCTAGCTCTCATCATGTCCTCACTCCTGTCTAGCCTTCATCATGTCCTCTCTCCTGTCTAGCCCTCATCATGTCCTCTCTCCTGTCTAGCCCTCATCATGTCCTCTCTCCTGTCTAGCCCTCATCATGTCCTCTCTCCTGTCTAGCCCTCATCATGTCCTCTCTCCTGTCTAGCCCTCATCATGTCCTCACTCCTGTCTAGCCCTCATCATGTCCTCTCTCCTGTCTAGCCCTCATCATGTCCTCTCTCCTGTCTAGCCCTCATCATGTCCTCTCTCCTGTCTAGCCCTCATCATGTCCTCTCTCCTGTCTAGCCCTCATCCTGTCCTCTCTCCTGTCTAGCCCTCATCCTGTCCTCTCTCCTGTCTAGCCCTCATCATGTCCTCTCTCCTGTCTAGCCCTCATCATGTCCTCTCTCCTGTCTAGCCCTCATCATGTCCTCACTCCTGTCTCCTGTCTAGCCCTCATCCTGTCCTCTCTCCTGTCTAGCCCTCATCATGTCCTCTCTCCTGTCTAGCCCTCATCATGTCCTCTCTCCTGTCTAGCCCTCATCATGTCCTCTCTCCTGTCTAGCCCTCATCATGTTCTCTCTCCTGTCTAGCCCTCATCATGTCCTCTCTCCTGTCTAGCCCTCATCATGTCTTCACTCCTGTCTAGCCCTCATCATGTTCTCTCTCCTGTCTAGCCCTCATCATGTCCTCTCTCCTGTCTAGCCCTCATCATGTTCTCTCTCCTGTCTAGCCCTCATCATGTCCTCTCTCCTGTCTAGCCCTCATCATGTCCTCACTCCTGTCTAGCCCTCATCATGTCCTCACTCCTGTCTAGCCCTCATCATGTCCTCACTCCTGTCTAGCCCTCATCATGTCCTCACTCCTGTCTAGCCCTCGTCATGTCCTCTCTCCTGTCTAGCCCTCATCATGTCCTCACTCCTGTCTAGCCCTCATCATGTCCTCACTCCTGTCTCGCCCTCATCATGTCCTCTCTCCTGTCTAGCCCTCATCATGTCCTCACTCCTGTCTAGCCCTCATCATGTCCTCACTCCTGTCCCGCCCTCATCATGTCCTCTCTCCTGTCTAGCCCTCATCATGTCCTCACTCCTGTCTATCCCTCATCATGTCCTCACTCCTGTCTCGCCCTCATCATGTCCTCACTCCTGTCTAGCTCTCATCATGTCCTCACTCCTGTCTAGCCCTCATCATGTCCTCTCTCCTGTCTAGCCCTCATCATGTCCTCTCTCCTGTCTAGCCCTCATCATGTCCTCTCTCCTGTCTAGCCCTCATCATGTCCTCTCTCCTGTCTAGCCCTCATCATGTCCTCTCTCCTGTCTAGCCCTCATCATGTCCTCCTCTCCTGTCTAGCCCTCATCATGTCCTCCTCTCCTGTCTAGCCCTCATCATGTCCTCTCTCCTGTCTAGCCCTCATCATGTCCTCTCTCCTGTCTAGCCCTCATCATGTCCTCTCTCCTGTCTAGCCCTCATCATGTCCTCTCTCCTGTCTAGCCCTCATCATGTCCTCTCTCCTGTCTAGCCCTCATCATGTTCTCTCTCCTGTCTAGCCCTCATCATGTCCTCTCTCCTGTCTAGCCCTCATCATGTCTTCACTCCTGTCTAGCCCTCATCATGTTCTCTCTCCTGTCTAGCCCTCATCATGTCCTCTCTCCTGTCTAGCCCTCATCATGTTCTCTCTCCTGTCTAGCCCTCATCATGTCCTCTCTCCTGTCTAGCCCTCATCATGTCCTCACTCCTGTCTAGCCCTCATCATGTCCTCACTCCTGTCTAGCCCTCATCATGTCCTCACTCCTGTCTAGCCCTCATCATGTCCTCACTCCTGTCTAGCCCTCGTCATGTCCTCTCTCCTGTCTAGCCCTCATCATGTCCTCACTCCTGTCTAGCCCTCATCATGTCCTCACTCCTGTCTCGCCCTCATCATGTCCTCTCTCCTGTCTAGCCCTCATCATGTCCTCACTCCTGTCTAGCCCTCATCATGTCCTCACTCCTGTCCCGCCCTCATCATGTCCTCTCTCCTGTCTAGCCCTCATCATGTCCTCACTCCTGTCTATCCCTCATCATGTCCTCACTCCTGTCTCGCCCTCATCATGTCCTCACTCCTGTCTAGCTCTCATCATGTCCTCACTCCTGTCTAGCCCTCATCATGTCCTCTCTCCTGTCTAGCCCTCATCATGTCCTCTCTCCTGTCTAGCCCTCATCATGTCCTCTCTCCTGTCTAGCCCTCATCATGTCCTCTCTCCTGTCTAGCCCTCATCATGTCCTCTCTCCTGTCTAGCCCTCATCATGTCCTCACTCCTGTCTAGCCCTCATCATGTCCTCTCTCCTGTCTAGCCCTCATCATGTCCTCTCTCCTGTCTAGCCCTCATCATGTCCTCTCTCCTGTCTAGCCCTCATCATGTCCTCTCTCCTGTCTAGCCCTCATCCTGTCCTCTCTCCTGTCTAGCCCTCATCCTGTCCTCTCTCCTGTCTAGCCCTCATCATGTCCTCTCTCCTGTCTAGCCCTCATCATGTCCTCTCTCCTGTCTAGCCCTCATCATGTCCTCTCTCCTGTCTAGCCCTCATCATGTCCTCACTCCTGTCTAGCCCTCATCATGTCCTCTCTCCTGTCTAGCCCTCATCATGTCCTCTCTCCTGTCTAGCCCTCATCATGTCCTCTCTCCTGTCTAGCCCTCATCATGTCCTCTCTCCTGTCTAGCCCTCATCATGTCCTCTCTCCTGTCTAGCCCTCATCATGTCCTCTCTCCTGTCTAGCCCTCATCATGTTCTCTCTCCTGTCTAGCCCTCATCATGTCCTCTCTCCTGTCTAGCCCTCATCATGTCCTCTCTCCTGTCTAGCCCTCATCATGTTCTCTCTCCTGTCTAGCCCTCATCATGTCCTCTCTCCTGTCTAGCCCTCATCATGTCCTCACTCCTGTCTAGCCCTCATCATGTCCTCACTCCTGTCTAGCCCTCATCATGTCCTCACTCATGTCTAGCCCTCATCATGTCCTCTCTCCTGTCTAGCCCTCATCATGTCCTCTCTCCTGTCTAGCCCTAATCCTGTCCTCTCTCCTGTCTAGCCCTCATCATGTCCTCTCTCCTGTCTAGCCCTCATCATGTCCTCTCTCCTGTCTAGCCCTCATCATGTCCTCTCCCCTGTCTAGCTGTCATCATGTCATCTCTCCTGTCTAGCTGTCATCATGTCCTCTCTCCTGTCTAGCCCTCATCATGTCCTCTCTCCTGTCTAGCCCTCATCCTGTCCTCTCTCCTGTCTAGCCCTCATCATGTCCTCTCTCCTGTCTAGCCCTCATCATGTCCTCTCTCCTGTCTAGCCCTCATCATGTCCTCTCTCCTGTCTAGCCCTAATCCTGTCCTCTCTCCTGTCTAGCCCTCATCATGTCCTCTCTCCTGTCTAGCCCTCATCATGTCCTCTCTCCTGTCTAGCCCTCATCATGTCCTCTCTCCTGTCTAGCCCTCATAATGTCCTCTCTCCTGTCTAGCCCTCATCATGTCCTCTCTCCTGTCTAGCCCTCATCATGTCCTCACTCCTGTCTAGCTGTCATCATGTCCTCTCTCCTGTCTAGCCCTCATCATGTCCTCTCTCCTCTCTAGCCCTCATCATGTCCTCTCTCCTGTCTAGCCCTCATCATGTCCTCTCTCCTGTCTAGCCCTCATCATGTCCTCTCTCCTGTCTAGCCCTCATCATGTCCTCTCTCCTGTCTAGCCCTCATCATGTCTTCTCTCCTGTCTAGCTGTCATCATGTCCTCTCTCCTGTCTAGCCCTCATCATGTCCTCTCTCATGTCTAGCCCTCATCATGACTTCTCTCCTGTCTAGCTGTCATCATGTCCTCTCTCCTGTCTAGCCCTCATCATGTCTTCTCTCCTGTCTAGCCCTCATCATGTCCTCTCTCCTGTCTAGCCCTCATCATGTCTTCTCTCCTGTCTAGCTGTCATCATGTCCTCTCTCCTGTCTAGCCCTCATCATGTCCTCTCTCCTGTCTAGCCCTCATCATGTCCTCCTCTCCTGTCTAGCCCTCATCATGTCCTCCTCTCCTGTCTAGCCCTCATCATGTCCTCTCTCCTGTCTAGCCCTCATCATGTCCTCTCTCCTGTCTAGCCCTCATCATGTCCTCTCTCCTGTCTAGCCCTCATCATGTCCTCTCTCCTGTCTAGCCCTCATCATGTCCTCTCTCCTGTCTAGCCCTCATCATGTCCTCACTCCTGTCTAGCTGTCATCATGTCCTCACTCCTGTCTAGCCCTCATCATGTCCTCCTCTCCTGTCTAGCTGTCATCCTGTCCTCTCTCCTGTCTAGCCCTCATCCTGTCCTCTCTCTTGTCTAGCTGTCATCATGTCCTCTCTCCTGTCTAGCTGTCATCATGTCCTCTCTCCTGTCTAGCCCTCATCATGTCCTCTCTCCTGTCTAGCCCTCATCATGTCCTCTCTCCTGTCTAGCCCTCATCATGTCCTCACTCCTGTCTAGCCCTCATCCTGTCCTCTCTCCTGTCTAGCCCTCATCATGTCCTCTCTCCTGTCTAGCCCTCATCATGTCCTCTCTCCTGTCTAGCCCTCATCATGTCCTCTCTCCTGTCTAGCCCTCATCATGTCCTCACTCCTGTCTAGCCCTCATCATGTCCTCTCTCCTGTCTAGCCCTCATCATGTCGTCACTCCTGTCTAGCCGTCATCATGTCCTCACTCCTGTCTAGCCCTCATCCTGTCCTCTCTCCTGTCTAGCCCTCATCATGTCCTCTCTCCTGTCTAGCCCTCATCGTGTCCTCTCTCCTATCTAGCCCTCATCATGTCCTCACTCCCGTCTAGCCCTCATCATGTCCTCTCTCCTGTCTAGCCCTCATCATGTCCCCTCTCCTGTCTAGCCCTCATCATGTCCTCTCTCCTGTCTAGCCCTCATCATGTCCCCTCTCCTGTCTAGCCCTCATCATGTCCTCTCTCCTGTCTAGCCCTCATCATGTCCATGTCCTGGTCCAGGAAAGACCATTACAGACCCGATGGCATCCATCCAAACATATCAGGGGTAAATGTGCTAATACATAACGTCATACAAAGTGTAGCATCACTGGCCTGACAACCAACCATATCTAGCTCTGTAGACTATATACAGAAGCAGCCTAAGCTACAAAGAAACACGTTGAGTGTCATCCCGATTCTGATCACCAAAAGACTAATCAATTACTCATTATCACGTCCCATATGTAAATCGAACCTTATCAATATCAGTGTTCAACCACAGACTATCTCACGCCCCACTACAGAACCCATACAGCTAAAACTAGCACTGTTCAACGTTAGAGCGCTGAAACAAAAATCATTTCTGATAAATGAACTCATAGTAAAACATGGTGTACATTGTATGTTTTTAGTAGAGACATGGCTAGACAACATCACTGGTGTAGCAACACTGATTGAGACCTGCCCTTCCAATTTTAAATTCTATCAATCAAACAGACAGAGTGGGAGGGGAGGCGGAATAGCAGCAATCATCTCCACTCAATTTGTGTGCAGTGATATTGACCTGGGAAAATTTTTATCATTTGAATACCTTGCTATTGTATTGAAAACAGAAATGCCAGTAGTATGTGTGACATTGTATCGACCACCAAGGTACTCGCCACTCTTCATACAGGAATTTTCAGAACTCATATCGATCTGCATTACCAGGTATGATAGAATCATTCTTAATAGAGATCTAAACATTCATATCAACAAAAAGGATGACCCCAGGGGTTGTGAGTTTCTGAACCTACTGGACAGTTTTGGACTGATGCAACATGTTCACGAGGCCACCCACCAACATGGCAACACTCTGGACCTACTAATAACAACAGGGCTAAACATTGAGAATGTATCAGTAAAACAAATTCCAATTTCTGACCATTATTGTGTGTTCTATGGTACAAGCCTAATATTACATAAGACCAGAAGCGAATTCCTAGTTCACAGAAGGCTTCTGGACGCTAGAGCTGAAGCAAAATTATCTAGTATGATGAAATCATATGACCAATGCAGTGAATCCTCCTTAAATCAGAAAGTGCAAAACTTCCACAGCACCTTGTCAACAGTGTTAGATACTGTTGCCCCTCTGAAGGTTAAAAAGGTAAAAACTGATAGAATGTCTCCATCGTTAAATATAACCAATGTTAAAGATAACAAGAGAAAATGTAGGATAGCCGAGCGAAAATGGAGGAAATTCAAACTCACAGCTCACTTTAATTTATACAAAGACGCCATGGGCGCATACAATAAGGCAATACAACTTGCGAGAAAGGAATATTTTTCCAAAATGATCTCAGAAAATATGGGTAACTCCAGGGTACTTTTTTCCACCATCGACCGGCTGATTAACATACCACCCCCCCATATACCGCAGCAATCAGCCACAAAATGTGAAGAGTTTGCTGTTTTCTTTAATGAAAAAATATCATTGATTAGAGCAAGCATTACCTCTGATATAGATCTGGGCCCTATTCCCCGTACCTGGTTCAACTAAGTCGATCAAGAGTCCCATTATCCAGATTCAATTAACCCGATGTTTGAAGCCGGGATTTTCCTGTTCCTCGAAGGTGGATTCAGTCTCGTTAACTCGAACCAGACTTGAGACCCAGGATAAGTGCGCGCGGCCGCTTCAGTTGAAAAGCCAGCACGTATCGATAGCAGAAATCCTGATTTTCTAACGGCATTGATTGATTAATTGATTTAAAACTTTATTAACAGATTGCAGTACGGCTCAATAGCCTCGCCGACAAGTTAAATGCATAATCTATAGGCTAATTTTAAATCCCTCATTACCCCAATCAATCAGATTATATTTCTTTAAACTTGCCTGCTGGCAGTAGGTTTATGGAATGGATAATCAAATGAGATCTTGCTAGCGAAAATAATTAGTTCAACTGTTATACAGAATAAGGATACGGCTCTCTTACCCATTGATTTATGTATGGTGGATGTTTTACTTATCTGCACTGTGGTGTGATGGTTTGTCGTTTTGACTTTCACGCAGACGACCGGGGTTCGAATCCCACTTCTTCTAGTCTTTTTCTTCTTTTTGCAATGTAGGAATAATTCAATTTGGTGCACGTTGAGAGCTATATAAAGAATGACATCCTCAATGCATGTAGATTTATAATATTTTAACTTAAAACTAGGCTACTTTTGCGTATAATCATTAATATTATATTCCAAAAAAATTATATTGGAAACACGGGGTTTCGAACTCGGGCCATCGGGTTGACAGGTTTGAGCACTAGCCATTGGACCACTGTGCCAGACGGGATATATCCATTGTGTATCCATCAATGGACAAAGACCCGTGTTTTGAATATTTTTCTTTTGAATGAAGTTTTATCTCTTTATTCTCAAATGCATTAATGTGACGTCAACGGCTCATTCAATTTCTCAAATCCGTCAAACAGCGCATCTCATCAGACATTTTAATCCCAGTTACAATATCACAATAACGTGTGAGTGATGATACAATTCAACAATCCTCAGAGTCCTCGTAATTCATAATCCACAAAAACCACAATCCACGCATAGACACTTCAATTTTATGCTTGAATGAAACACAATCCGGGCGCTCCGTTAAGCAAATCTACAGCGGAGAATATATGAAACTAATCAGAGCCAAACGGCCAATTTGCAATGCGCCTGCAGCGTGTATCGCACTCCGAGCGCCGTATATGACGTGCATTATTTTATTTAGGACAAAGTAAATCTATAGGCTGAATATGATTTATTATCAGCATTTAGTTCTATTATTATACATTTCAAAAGCCCCCTCTAGGAAAACGAAGCACAGAAACATAATTCAGAATGGTATAAATGGGATCTCTAGACTGTGAGAATCATTTCAGGAAGCGAGCTGTCATTTATTTGCGGGGGCGTGGCCATGGTTCATCCGGCTAACTGAAGTTAACCCTGCTCTCGACCAGGCTCAAACTTTTTGATCTGTTGTCATGGTGATTTAGACAATCGAGCGTCGGGGAACAGAAAGGTCCGGCTTAAGTCAGGCTATACTGGAAATTATCCGGCTAACTCAGTTAGCCAGGTACGGGGAACGGGGCCCTGGCTGTGAGTGAAAACCCACCTGAGATAACTATGGGGGAATTCACATGTATTACATTACCTGACCTCTGTAAGATTGTCTCTGAGTGTAATTCCGCCACCTCCTGCCTCGATCCTATACCAACAGCATTTCTCAAGCGCGTGTTCGATAGTGTCTCAAATCATGTCCTTGAAATCATAAATATGTCGCTTCAAACAGGCACTTTTCCAGATGCATTTAAAACGGCTGTAGTAAAACCACTACTAAAGAAAACAAACTTAGATGTAAACGAACTAAAAAGCTATAGGCCAATATCGAACCTTCCATTTATCAGCAAGATATTAGAAAAGATAGTCTCAGTACAAATAAACTCCTTTCTCAAAGATAATAACATCATGGAGGAATTACAATCAGGTTTCAGAACAAATCACAGCACTGAAACTGCCCTTACTAAAATAGTTAGCGACCTCAGGCTAAACTCCGATGCTGGCAAAGTCTCAATTCTTGTCCTATTGGACCTTAGTGCAGCGTTCGATACGATTGACCATAATATCTTGATCAGTCGTCTTGAAAGACTGGTTGGCTTTTCCGATCATGTACTAAATTGGCTCATAACATACATTAAGGGGAGAAGGTTCTATGTTAAGCTTGGAGACAATGTATCCGAGGAACATGACAGCAGCTTTGGAGTTGCACAAGGAAGCTGCCTTGGTCCATTACTCTTCTCACTATATATGCTGCCCCTCGGGGACATCATTCGAGACCACAATGTATGCTTCCATAGTTATGCTGATGATACACAACTATATATCTCCGCAGAACCAAATAACACTACAGCCATACAGTCCATTACAAATTGTCTGTTAGCAATAAATAAGTGGATGAACAATAACTTCCTAAAATTAAACGAAAGCAAGACCGAAATCCTATTGATCGGCCCAAAAGCGAAAAGGGAAGTGCTGTGTGAAAACCTGGGGAGTCTGTCATCCTATGTAAAGACTGAGGTTACAAGCCTAGGTGTCATCTTGGACTCAGACCTGACCTTTAAGTCTCATATAAATAAGGCCATGAAAACGTCATTCTTCCACCTAAGAAACATAGCAAAAGTAAGACCTTTCGTAAATAAAAAGGATGCAGAGACACTTATTCATGCTTTTGTATCAAGTCGGCTTGACTATTGTAATGCACTGTTCACTGGTCTTCCCAAAGCAACCATTGGGAAGCTTCAGCTTATCCAAAACTCTGCAGCTCGATTACTAACTCATACAAGGAGAAGAGAACATATCACTCCAGTCCTAGCCACTCTGCACTGGCTTCCAATAACTCATAGAATTGATTTTAACATATTTTTCCTAACATATAAAGCTCTTAATGAGCAAGGCCCAAAATACATAGCAAATTCCCTAGTTAGTTATCTGCCCTCAAGAACGCTACGGTCATCCACTACAGGTTTACTAGACACGCCCAGAAACCAAAAGAGGATAGGAAGTATGGCATTTGCCAACTATGCCCCAAAACTATGGAACACACTACCAACACACATCAGAAACGCCAGCTCCATACACATTTTTAAAGGAAAATTAAAAACGTACCTATACAGTCTAGCTTACAAATAGTTATATTTCGTATTGCATCGCGTCCCGCTCTGAGCCTTACGAGATACTTCTATCTCCTGTGATACCTAATGTATCTCCCACGAATAAAAAACACATGCACCCCACCTGTATGGGGCCCCGCCCCTTATGGTGGCACCACCCATATAACCATGACTCTGGTCATGAAACACCCTTCCTCTATTTTCGTCCCAGCGTATTGGATGCGTGCACCATACGAGCTAGCGGAATGAAAAGATTAAGGAAGATTAATAATGTTGAGGGCTTACCGGAGAGTTGTTTTTCCCTGGATTCTCTGGAGCTTGTTTCGGCGACACATGAGACCTATGCTGGTGGTTCCTCGGCTGACGGCGACGGACCGAGGGGCAGCGTACAAGGTTTGGCTAACGGGTCGGCTTGTACAAAGGTGAGGTCTGTGTCAGTAGGCGTCAATGTCGGTGTTGGTCGTGCTGTGGAGTATGTTTCGGCACCAGGGCCGGGGCGGCTTGGCGATCGTTCCACTGTAGTGGCCGATGTCTTGGCGATCCTGGAACATGCTGTTGACGCTAATGCTAATGCTACTGCTAATGCTAATGCTACTGCTGCTTCTTCTGCTAACGCTGATGTTGACGCTGGAATGTCTAATAATCCCCGCCACGGGATTCCGCTTTTCCCTCCTCTTGCCAGCTTCATTGATGAAGGTCAGTCGGTGGTGGGTGTGGGGGGGTTCGCTGAGCTCTATTTACCTTTTTTGCGGGTGAAGGGGCTGACGACGGGGTGCAGCCCGGGGGTACCTTGGCTAAGTAGCCAGGTAGCTTTTTTTTTGTGCCCAGGCGGGGATGAACGACGTTCCGCCCGGCCGTTGCTTGATAGCATGTCGGCTCGGAGGGTGGCAGTATGGACGAATGAGTGGTATACTGCTGCAGGATGGCATTTAGCGGCGGCCAGTGTTGTGGCTCAGCTGGCTACTTTCCTATCCAAGATGGCGTCGGGTTGTAGGTCTTTGGGTCCAACCGACACTATGAACGTGATTCATGTTTGTGGTGTTATAGAGATCTTGACTCAGTCGCAAGCTATAACTGCGGGGAGGATTCGGATGCTATCGACTTTGGTTGTTAGGCATGTTTGGTTGGAGCAGTCTCCTCTTGGGGAAGAGGATAGGTTTTCTCTCCTCACGACTCCTTTTTCCACAGATAGTCTTTTTGGGCGTTCTGTGGAGGCGCAGGCGGTTTTTGATTCGGGTCCTACACCGCCTCACGCTGTGCAGCCAGGGGTGGGAGCACGGTCTCGTCAACGACTGTGGCGAGATCCTCGACAGGCGGCCATGTTTCCCCCGCCAGTGGTGCCCTGGTTGGAGAATCGACAGGGTTTCGCAAGGCCGACAGTCTTGGCGGCCGAGGGATCGGCCATTTTGGGTGATTTCGGGGTTGGTAAACCACCCCGTCGTCATTTTGCCGCGAGCAGCCCGCTCCCCGTTCAGTCCGCTTTCTGTTACCCTCAGAAGCGGGGCTCTGAGTGTTCTCCTTTGGCTGCGGGCCGCGAACCTTCTTTGAAGCGTATGCGGCCCCATTCTTCACTTCTCATGGAGACAGGGGCTGACACCCAGTTGATGGCTGAGCCTGGGTCTGTCCGTGAGAATGTTCCGTCGTCGCGTGGTTCCTACACCGCAGGTTGTGGGTGGGTGGAACCTGGTGTTACAGCTGCCACTAGCTCCAGTGGTCAGCAGGGGGACTCGGTGCCTCTTCTGTTGAATGCTCAGCAGGGTTTACCCCGGCTTCGCCCTCGCCAGGCGGGGTATCGCGCTGTTGCCTCCCACTCCCGTCAAACCGGCAGTGGTCTGCAAAGGAGAGGCTGGCGTGATTTGAGTGGTAGCAATATCACTGCAGGGCTTCGGCGTGTAGGAGCCCATGGGGTCCTCAGGCCTTGCGTGTCTGGCTGCGGAACGGCTCCTCAGCGTGTGCTGGAGGGGTGTTCAGGGGGTGAGTGTGTGTCCACAAGTTTGATGACCGCTCCTCCCGTATCAAACCGGCCCTTTCTGTCGGGGTCCCCCCTTGGGTGCTTTGCACGACGGGGGGGACCGGGCCAATTATCTGCTGTTCCTTGCGGCCCAGCGTCAGTTGACGGCGGGGGCGCTGTGGGATTATATTCACATATGGCGACGGGAATGTCCCTTGAATCGGTGGATGAGGAGAACGTTAGAGGCGGGGCTGGTTTTGCAGTTTGCGCGGCCCCATCCTCCGTTCTCAGGTTTGGTGCCGACCCTATTGTTAGGGTCGGGCGCGGTGACAGCCCTGGCCGACGAGATCCAATCTCTGTTGGCGAAGCAGGCCGTCGTTGTGGTCCCGAGAGAGGACGCAATGTCAGGCGTCTACTCCCGTTATTTTCTGGTGCCCAAGAAAACTGGGGGGGTCAGACCTATACTGAATCTGTCCATGTTCAATCGGTTGATTGTAGTGAGACCGTTCAGGATGTTGACCGTCCGACTCCTTCTGCTTGCTGTCAGGAGGGGGGACTGGTTCACCTCCATAGACCTGAAGGATGCGTATTTTCACATACCCATTTTCCCTCCTCACAGGAAGTTCCTACGGTTCCTGTTTCAGGGCGTAGCGTACGAGTACCACAGAATGCCGTTCGGTTATTCTCTGGCTCCCCGCACATTCACCAAGTGCGTGGCGGCTGCTCTGGGGCCTTTACGTCGTCGGGGGATACGAGTTCTGTTCTATCTCGACGACATTCTGCTCCTCAGCCGTTCAGAGGAGGTTGCCAGGTCTCATACTCGACTGGTGGTGGAATTCCTCACCAGCCTGGGTTTTGCTGTGAATTGGAAGAAGAGTACCCCTCTTCCCAGTCAACAGGTGGAGTACTTGGGCTTGACATTGAGGTCGAAGCCCATGCTTGCGACCCTCTCGGAGCAGCGTCGGGGGGATCTCCGTCACGCGCTCGGGGGTTTCCGTCTGGGAGGGACGGTTACGGCGCTGCAGGTGATGCGTCTGCTGGGCCTTATGTCGGCGGCCCACACGGTGGTTCCTCTTGGCCTCCTCTTTATGAGGCGGATACAGAGGTGGTTTCTCTCTTTGAGAATAGATCCGGTGTGGGGCAAAGGGAGACGGTTGACGGTTCCTTTGTCGATATGGGGGGATCTCGCCCACTGGGGGAGGCTGGGTATCCTCTCCGCTGGGGTCCCCATGGGCAGCAGTGGCTCCCACGTCACGGTTTTCACCGACGCCTCTCTCACAGGTTGGGGAAGGGCGTTTCGGACCCACGCAGTGGGGGGCAGCTGGACGGGTCATGCCGACCCGGCTGTCCTGCATATCAATGTGTTGGAGTTGAAGGCGGTCCTCCTGGTCCTCAAACGGCTCGGCCACCTGGTGGTAGGCGAACACGTTTTGATCAGGACGGACAATGTGACGGCGGCGGCGTATATCAACAGGCAGGGTGGGACTCGTTCCGCCCGCCTGCTCCGGGTGGCGCGCAAACTGTTGCTATGGGCATCCCGCAGGCTGCGCAGTCTGCGGGCGCTCCACGTTCCTGGTACGGAAAATGTGGCGGCGGATATAATGTCTCCGCCCCGACATAATCGGACAGATCTGGGATCGGTTCGGGAAGGCCTCGGTAGATCTGTTTGCGTGCCGACGTTCTCACAAGTGCCCCTTGTGGTTCTCGCTCAGTCGAGCGGATCATCCCCCCTTGGGGGTGGATGCATTCTCGACCTTTCCATGGCCGCCCGGTCTTCTGTACGCCTTCCCTCCTGTACAGCTGTTGAGTCAGCTGTTGGAGCGGATACGGAGGGAGCGCAGGACGGTGATCTTGGTCGCGCCGGACCGGGGCACGTCAGTGTGGTTCCCGGTCTTAATCCAGCTTCTGGTCGCTCCTCCTTGGGTCATTCCGTGGTCAGCGACGGCCCTCTCGCAGCACAACGGAGTGCTTGTCCAGCCTCCGGTGTTGGGTCAACGCCTGGTGGTGTGGCTGGTGGGAGGGTGAGTCTGGAGAGGATGGATCCCGCAGTGGTTGATACCATCCGGTGTGCGCATGCTCCCTCCACTGTCGCGGTTTACGCGGGCGGGTGGCGTGCGTTCCAAGAATGGTGTAAGGGGGGGGGCTGGGACCCAGTCTCCTGCCCCCTGGATGCTGTTCTGGGTTATCTCCAGTCTCTTCTTGGTAGGCTGTCGGCTTCGACAGTGAGGGTATATGCGGCAGCTATATCCTCCTGTCATGAGGGTTTTGAGGGGACTGTTTTGTTCAGCCACCCTCTTGTGAAGCGTTTCCTGCTTGGCGCTCGACGCGTTAAGCCGGTGCAACGCTCCTTGGCTCCGACTTGGGATCTTCAATTGGTCCTCGGTCGGTTGTCCTTGGCCCCGTTTGAGCCGCTCGAGCAGGCGCCGTTGGAACGGCTGTCTTTCAAGACCGCGTTCCTACTGGCTGTCACTTCCGCTAAACGCGTGGGTGAGCTCTGTGCTCTCTCGGTACGTCCAGAGTGCCTGTCTTTTCGGACCGATTGCGGTGCCACTCTGCGACCTAATCCTGCTTTCGTGCCTAAGAATATCCGGAGTTCCTTCCGCTCCCGGGATATTGTGGTTCAGGCTTTTCGTCCTCCTCCTCACGCTAGTGAATTAGATGCGGGCCTTCACCTGTCATGTCCAGTCCGTGCTTTGGGGATTTACCTCAGCCGTACTCAGGGCTTCAGGGTTACCGACCAGCTTTTTGTCTGTTACGGTGGGGCTCGTGCTGGTAAGGCACTGTCGAAGCAGCGCCTGTCCCGTTGGTTGTGCGAGGGTATTGCCCTCTGCTACACGTTGGCTGGGCAGGATCCCCCTGGGGGCGTCAGGGCGCACTCCACTCGTGGGGTGGCTGCCTCTGCCGCTCTCCTGGGTGGGGCCTCGGTGGAGGACATCTGTGCTGCAGCTTCATGGTCCTCACCGGGCCCCTTTGTAAGGTTTTACCTCGTGGACATGACCGGGGGTTCTGTCTCCCAGGCGGTTCTGGGGTCTGTGGCCTTTCCTGCTTCCCGTCCTTTGGTCGGGTAGCAGGAGTGTATGGGTATGGGCCGCAGTGTGTTGAGTCACACGTGGTTCCGCCTGTACGGTGTGTTCAAGGGGTTCTGGCTCCCTCTTGTTCGCATTCAGGTGGAGTTGACTGCGCCCCCCCTTCGTTAGGAAGGATGGGGTGACAGGGCTCCCCGCACCCCTTGATGTGGGCTTACGGGTCCTCAGGGGGTACATCTGTCGGGTCTCGCGCCCGCTCTTCCCCATTATCTCGTAAGGCTCAGAGCGGGACGCGATGCAATACGAAATATAACGATAGGTTATGTAGATAACCTAGTTATATTAGTATTGGCTAAGCGTCCCGCTCTGCGCGCCCTGAGTTCCCTCTTGAGGGATCTTTTCCTGGGACGGGTTTTTGGCGAGGAAGGGTGTTTCATGACCAGAGTCATGGTTATATGGGTGGTGCCACCATAAGGTGCGGGGCCCCATACAGGTGGGGTGCATGTGTTTTTTATTCGTGGGAGATACATTAGGTATCACAGGAGATAGAAGTATCTCGTAAGGCTCAGAGCGGGACGCTTAGCCAATACTAATATAACTAGGTTATCTACATAACCTATCGTTATGGCTTGGAAAAACCTGATGGATCCATGAGGCTAGGATAAGCCTTGTGGACCCAACTTTTTAGATGAAGGAACGGGTACATACGCACACAATACACGACCACTGATGGATCCGTAAGGCTTGGATAAGTCTTATGGACCCAACTCTTTAGATGAGGGAACGGGTACATACGCACACAATACGCGGCCACTGATGGATCCATGGGGCTTGGATAAGTCCTGTGGACCCAACTCTGACCACTGACCACATGAGGGAACGGGTACATACGCACACAATACACGGCCACTGATGGATCCATGGGGCTTGGATAAGTCCTGTGGACCCAACTCTGACCACTAGTAAAAACGTAACTACACTAGCGTTATAAGAGCTAACATTTGCTACCTACCGTACAAGTGCATTGGTTTAGTGCATTTCCTACTTCCGGTTGCTACTGAGCGGACATGTTTGTGCGGACCTGTTCTCCCAAACTGGTAAGCAAATGACTGTTTTCATGTTTTCATTTTTACGTTATTATTATTATTATTATTATTATTATTATTATTATTATTATTATTATTATTATTATTATTATTGTTAT
>NC_140182.1:37560520-37565520 GCF_963971535.1 Notolepis coatsorum | reverse complement strand
ACCCCTGCACACACAAACAGACTGGAATACACGCACACACAAACAGACTGGAACACACGCACACACAAACAGATTGAAATATACGCACATGCTCAGTGACCAAGCAGTCACACGCATTATTTAGAACATTAGAGAAAGAACGTTTCCCTGCCATCAGAAGACATCTTCCAGTGACTCAGCTCATCCCGTATGCAGTCTACAGGAGTGGTAATTGTATCAAACCTGTACCAAACCTTTTCCAGTTGTAACCAACTGAGATATTGTGCTAAAGTGATAGTTAACTGGGGCGGCTACGTGGCGTAGTGGGCAAGGCGCTCGCAACGAAATCTGGAGGCGCTGGGCTCGCCTGTTCGAGCCCAGCGCTCCACATTTGCTTTCAGTTTAGCTGGTCGTCCGTACTAATACACATTGGCCGTATTAGGGGGTGGGAAACTGATGGGTGGGGATCGGGCGTTGTGGACAGCGACTCCTACAGGTCGGTTGGTGCGCCTGAGCAGTGGAATCAGGAAGTGTCGGGGGCAGCGTGAGCCTCCTCACCACTGAGAGATCGAGCTGTGCAGGTGAAAAGATGCAACTGCTGTTACCCCAAGTACCGGAGGGGACTTGTGCTATGTATGACTTAGTCCACATTGCAGCCGGCTTGTGGGAGGCAAGAAACAGCATTCGTGACAGGGGAGGGTTGAATTGGATGATACGAAATTGGGATGGGAGAAAATATAGAAAATGGGAGAAATAGTGGATCAAAAAAAAAAGTGATAGTTAACTGTATCAAACCCATGTCAGTTGTAGAAGACTGCATTAATGCGTTAACCCTTAGTGGGTGACAGATATCCCGTTTATATCCAGAGTGAATACTCTCTCTGGGAAGTTATAAGAGAGCTTTTGTTGTGAGGTAATTGCAACTATTATGAGTGAACTGTCATAATCATATGCAACTATCATAAGTGAACTGCCACGGCTGATATCCAGAAGACATTGTGCATGTAAGTCGTCCCAGGAAGGCTGGGTCATGGACAGGCCCCTGGCTGTTCAGGGGCAGGCCTCTAGTGAATGAATGAATGACCTTTATTTATATAGCACCCTTCACAGCACGAATGCACAGGGTGCTTTACACTACAGCTTAATATAAAAACACAATAAAAACAAAATCAGAAATAAATGACAACAACAACAAACAGCAGTTAAAAACAGTGAAACCAGATAGTAAAAGTAGAATAAAAGAATTTGGATAAAATCATGAGTCACTAATTAAAACAAAAACTATAGAACAGTGAGGACAAGAAAAAAAGTGCCTATGCATGACCAAAAGCCTGTCTGAACAAATGCGTTTTTAATTGTTTTTTAAAAGAGTTCTCAGAGGGGGAAATTCGCAGGTCCAGGGGGAGAGCATTCCAGAGCCTTGGTGCTGTCACCTGGAAGGCTCGATCACCCCTTGTTTTAAGCCTGGACCTGGGGACCACCAGGAGGTGCTGATCGGCAGATCTGAGTGAGCGGGTGTTGGTGTAGGGATGGATGAGTTCAGTGATGTAGATGGGGGCCTGACCGTGAAGTGCTCTGAAAGTGAAAGTGAGGACTTTGAAGTGAATTCTATAGTGTACCGGGAGCCAGTGCAGGGATACCAGAATGGGAGTGATGTGGCATGATTTTTTTTGACCTTGTGAGTAGCCTGGCTGCAGCATTTTGGACCATTTGTAATCTGTGGATGATTTAGTGGTCCCCTGTTCTGGCAGAGAACGCTCTGCTCTGATCAACCTGTCAGCAGGACTCCCTGGACTGCAGAGAGGAGGAATACGAGAGGGAGAGGAATATAAGGAAGGAGAGAGAGAGAGAGAGAGAGAGAGAGAGAGAGAGAGAGAGAGAGAGAGAGAGAGAGAGAGAGAGAGAGAGAGAGAGAGAGAGAGAGAGAGTTTGTGAGACACACAAGCCAAGCCTGAGTAGAGGGCATTGGAGAGGAATGCAGTCAGTGTGCCCCCACCACACACACACACACACACACACACACACACACACACACACACACACGCACACACACACACACACACACACACACACACACACGCACACACGCACGCACGCACGCACACCACACGCACACACACACACACACACACACACACACACACACACACACACACACACACACACACACACACACACACACATACACATACACATACACATACACACACACACACACACACACACACACACACACACACACACACACACGCACGCACACCACACGCACACACACACACACACACACACACACGTGTGCCAATCCGGTGTGACCCAGGTGGTAAACTGTCACTCATCTCCCCAGGGCCAGCGGTCAGTCCACTGCTCTCTGCCCTTCCAGCTATTTATAATATAATGTGGGATATTAAAGAAAGATGGAGAGAGAGGGGGGGGGGGTAAGGGCCCTTCAGGTGTGGTACCACCTGGTTGTTTGAGTGGGTTGACAGACAGAGTTGGGGTGACAAATGAATAGAATAGAATAGAAATACTTTCATTATCCCGAGGGAAATTTGACACTGCAAATCGCTCAACATTAAACATTTAGACAGAACAGGTCACGAATAAGAATAACAAAACAAATAAAATTGCCTAAGAATAGAATAAAATAGAATAAAAATGAATAAAATATACAGTAAATAAATCCAGGAAGTCAGGAAGATGGTAACTGTCACTCTGTGCTCAGTGATGCAGTGAGGCACAGTGATGCATTGTATAGTCTGGTGGCTGTCGGAAGGAAGGACTTCCTGTGCCGTTCAGTTGCTGCATTTAGATAGTGTGAGCCTAACACTGAACATGCTCCTACCACACTACCACGTGTCTGTTTTCAAGGTTACCTGTAGGGAAGCTGCGTTTCCACGCTCAGAGCCCTGGAAATACTATTTGTAATAAATGTTCTTCTTTCCCTGTCGACCTGTCGACCCTCGAGATCCGGGGAGAGAAGACTTTTCATTTTTTCATTTCAGACCGTTTCATTAAATTCAGTCTCAAGGGCTCCCCCCCATCTGAGCAGATCTTTGTTGTTGAATATGAAACTTATAGTCAGTGAAATAATAGTGAAATTAAACCCTGGGTGCATTCTGGAAACCCAGGGAAAAATGGGATACATTGTGTTACATTAGCAGGCACAAAATGCTGCATGCAGAAATAACAACAGAACACTATCAGAGAGTGTGTCAAGGGTTGGGAGAAAGTTGAGATCAAATAAAATAAGAATAAGAAAACCAAGGAAAGGAATATTGTACTAAATGAAGGCTTTTACTATAGAACTCAAGTCACGCCCGCTCCTGAATCATTGGGCTCCTACCTACAGTATACAAGCTGCTTGTTTTTTGCTTGTTTGTTTTGTTGTCGTTTGCAAGAATCAGATGTGGGTTGCAAGAAGACCTCTTGTAATACAAAACGTATGGTACGGGTCTGCTGAGGCAACGTGTGATAAGGACTCCTCTCGAGAGACGCGGAGCCTTCAGGGTTTAAACGCTGCTAACGAGTCTAACAAAGTGACACCTTCACAGCACACACACCCACGCACGCAGGCACGCAGGCACGCAGGCACGCACGCACACACACACACACACACACACACACACACACACACACACACACACACACACACACACACACACACACACACACACACACACACGCTTACCGCTCGACGACAAACAAAAGCAACAATCACCAACAAAAATAAAATGCAAAACCAGGTTTGTATGAATTCGTCGGCAGGGGGCTAGCCCTATGTAAAACTGATCAGGGTTTGGTTACAGTCAAATCCGGAAGGGCGGAGCTGTAGGCCATAGCAACACTGGCTGGCCACACGTAAGATGACAAAGAGAAGGTTGGGTTGCCCTATAGGAAGGAAAAAAGATCAAGGGGCTGGAGCCAGTGTAAAATAAACAACAACAATAATAATAATGATTAGGGATGCTCGATATTGGGTTTTTTTACCGATACCGATATTCCGATATTGTCCAACTCTTAATTTCCGATACCGATATCAACCGGTATCAACCGATACCGATATATGCAGGGTTTCCCCGTCCAAAAAAACTGAATAATTTCAGGTAACTAATAATTTCACTGGATATATATATAACAAATATTGTTATTGTTTTTATTTTTTTTTAAACCGATACCGATATTTTCCGATATCACATTTTACTGCCGATATCGGCCCGATAATATCGGTCGGCGCCGATAATATCGGACATCCCTAATAATGATAATAATGATCATTATTGTGGTTGTTTATTTTTATAATAATATTGCAATATTCATAGGTGGTCCCAAATTCTTGCTTCTCTTTGATGACCCCTCCCAGAGCTCGGATAGGAGTAGGTCTGAGGCGGCCAGAAGATGCAGAGCGTAGGGGTCTTGAGGGTGTGTAGTTAGATACCATTGACCGGAGAGCCGTTCCCTTCGCCACACGATATGCCAGGACGAGGACCTTGAAACGGATTCGTGCGGCAATGGGGAGCCAGTGCAGGTTCCTAAGAAGTCGGATGACATGGGCTGTCTGAAAAAAAGACATCGATAAACACTTTCTCAGAGGGACTTTCTGTACGTCAGGACAAAGGAGCCAGAGCTGAGGCCCCCCTTTGGACCATATCTGTCTACATTACATTTACATTTACATTTAGTTATCCAAAGCGACTTACAAGTTCTGTGCGACAAGACAGCAAGAAGGGTACAACTCTATCAGCTGAGTAACAATGTTCATCAAAGTGTTGCGTGTTACAGTGTAGGTTAGTTTATTAGGACAAGTGCATGACAGTAAGGTTAGTCGGGGTTAGATTATTATTATTATTATTTTTTTTTATCATTTCAGATAATGGTTGAAGAAGTGAGTCTTTAGTCGACGGCGAAAGATTGGACGGGATTCGGCTGTCCTAACTGGGATGGGTAGTTCATTCCACCATTGTGGGGCAAGGACTGAGAATAGGCGGCTTCTCTTTGATGACCCTCCGGGAGCTTGGATAGGA